>NC_092228.1:46895063-46937563 GCF_036320965.1 Panulirus ornatus
TTTGGAAGGAGGTAAATAAAGTGCGTAAGACAAGGGAGCAAATGGAACTTCAGTGAAGGGGGCTAATGGGGAGGTGATAACAAGTAGTGGTGATGTGAAAAGGAGATGGAGCGAGTATTTTGAAGGTTTGTTGAATGCGTTTGATGATATAGGGTGTTTTGGCAGAGGTGGTGTGCAAAGTGAGAGGGTTAGGGAAAATGATTTGGTAAACAGAGAAGAGGTAGTAAAAGCTTTGCGGAAGATGAAAGCTGGCAAGTTAGCAGGTTTGGGTGGTATTGCAGAGGAATCTATTAAAAAAGGGGGTGACTGTATTGTTGACTGGTTGGTAAGGTTATTTAATGTATGTATGATTCATGGTGAGGTGCCTGAGGATTGGCGGAATGCTTGCATAGTGCCATTGTACAAAGGCAAAGGGGATAAGAGTGAGTGCTCAAATTACAGAGGTATAAGTTTGTTGAGTATTCCTGGTAAATTATATGGGAGGGTATTGATTGAGAGGGTGAAGGCATGTACAGAGCATCAGATTGGGGAAGAGCAGTGTGGTTTCAGAAGTGGTAGAGGATGTGTGGATCAGGTGTTTGCTTTGAAGAATGTATGTGAGAAATACTTAGAAAAGCAAATGGATTTGTATGTAGCATTTATGGATCTGGAGAAGGCATATGATAGAGTTGATAGAGATGCTCTGTGGAAGGTATTAAGAATATATGTTGTGGGAGGCAAGTTGTTAGAAGCAGTGAAAAGTTTTTATCGAGGATGTAAGGCATGTGTAGGTGTAGGAAGAGAGGAAAGTGATTGGTTCTCAGTGAATGTAGGTTTGCGGCAGGGTTGTGTGGTGTCTCCATGGTTGTTTAATTTGTTTATGGATGGAGTTGTTGGGGAGGTGAATGCCCGAGTTTTGGAAAGAGGGGCAAGTATGAAGTCTGTTGGGGATGAGAGAGCTTAGGAAGTGAGTCAGTTGTTGTTCGCTGATGATACAGCGCTGGTGGCTGATTCATGTGAGAAACTGCAGAAGCTGGTGACTGAGTTTGGTAAAGTGTGTGAAAGAAGAAAGTTGGGAGTAAATGTGAATAAGAGCAAGGTTATTAGATACAGTAGGGTTGAGGGTCAAGTCAATTGGGAGGTAAGTTTGAATGGGGAAAACTGGAGGAAGTAAAGTGTTTTAGATATCTGGGAGTGGATCTGGCAGCGGATGGAACCATGGAAGCGGAAGTGGATCATAGGTTGGGGGAGGGGGCGAAAATTCTGGGAGCCTTGAAGAATGTGTGGAAGTCGAGAACATTATCTCGGAAAGCAAAAATGGGTATGTTTGAAGGAATAGTGGTTCCAACAATGTTGTATGGTTGCGAGGCGTGGGCCATGGATAGAGTTGTGCGCAGGAGGATGGATGTGCTGAAAATGAGATGTTTGAGGACAATGTGTGGTGTGAGGTGGTTTGATCGAGTAAGTAATGTAAGGGTGAGAGAGATGTGTGGAAAAAAAAAGTATGGTTGAGAGAGGAGAAGAGGGTGTTTTGAAATGGTTTGGGCACATGGAGAGAATGAGTGAGGAAAGATTGACCAAGAGGATATATGTGTCGGAGGTGGAGGGAACGAGGAGAAGAGGGAGACCAAATTGGAGGTGGAAAGATGGAGTGAAAAGGATTTTGTGTGATCGGGGCCTGAACATGCAGGAGGGTGAAAGGAGGGCAGGGAATAGAGTGAATTGGAGCGATGTGGTATACAGGGGTTGACGTGCTGTCAGTGGATTGAATCAAGGCATGTGAAGCGTCCGGGGTAAACCATGGAAAGCTGTGTAGGTATGTATATTTGCGTGTGTGGACGTGTGTATGTACATGTGTATGGGGGGGGTTGGGCCATTTCTTTCGTCTGTTTCCTTGCGCTACCTCGCAAACGCGGGAGACAGCGACAAAGTATAAAAAAAAAAAAAATATATATATATATATATATATATATATATATATATATATATATATATATATATATATATATATATATATATATATATTATCCCTGGGGATAGGGGATTAAGAATACTTCCCACGTATTCCCTGCGTGTCGTAGAAGGCGACTAAAAGGGAAGGGAGCGGGGGGCTGGAAATCCTCCCCTCTCAGTTTTTTTTTAATTTTCCAAAAGAAGAAACAGAGAAGGGGGCCAGGTGAGGATATTCCCTCAAAGGTCCAGTCCTCTGTTCTTGACGCTACCTTGCTAACGCGGAAAATGGCGAATAGTATAAAATATATATATATATATATATATATATATATATATATATATATATATATATATATATATATATATCTTTCTTTTCTTTTCTTTCAAACTATTCGCCATTTCCCGCATTAGCGAGGTAGCGTTAAGAACAGAGGACTGGGCCTTTGAGGGAATATCCTCACCTGGCCCAATTCTCTGTTCCTTCTTTTGGAAAATTGAAAAAAAAAAAAAAAAGAGAGGGGAGGATTTCCAGCCCCCCGCTCCCTCCCCTTTTAGTCGCCTTCTACGACACGCAGGGAATACGTGGCAAGTATTCTTAATCCCCTATCCCCAGGGATAATATATATATATATATATATATATATATATATATATATATATATATATATATATATATATATATATATATATATATATATATATTTGCACACCACCTCGACCCAAACACCCTATATCTGCCACTCTGTCATCAGACACATTCAACGAACCTTCAAAGTACTCATTCCATCTCCTTCTCACATCACCACTACTTGTTATCACCTCCCCATTTACGCCCTTCACTGAAGTTCCCATTTGCTCCCTTGTCTTACGCATTAAGAATATATGGTGTGGGAGGCAAGTTGTTAGAAGCAGTGAAAAGTTTTTATCGAGGATGTAAGGCATGTGTACGTGTAGGAAGAGAGGAAAGTGATTGGTTCTCAGTGAATGTAGGTTTGCGGCAGGGGTGTGTGATGTCTCCATGGTTGTTTAATTTGTTTATGGATGGGGTTGTTAGGGAGGTAAATGCAAGAGTCTTGGAAAGAGGGGCAAGTATGAAGTCTGTTGGGGATGAGAGAGCTTGGGAAGTGAGTCAGTTGTTGTTCGCTGATGATACAGCGCTGGTGGCGGATTCATGTGAGAAACTGCAGAAGCTGGTGACGGAGTTTGGTAAAGTGTGTGGAAGAAGAAAGTTAAGAGTAAATGTGAATAAGAGCAAGGTTATTAGGTACAGTAGGGTTGAGGGTCAAGTAAATTGGGAGGTGAGTTTGAATGGTGAAAAACTGGAGGAAGTGAAGTGTTTTAGATATCTGGGAGTGGATCTGTCAGCGGATGGAACCATGGAAGCGGAAGTGGATCATAGGGTGGGGGAGGGGGCGAAAAATTTTGGGAGCCTTGAAAAATGTGTGGAGGTCGAGAACATTATCCCGGAAAGCAAAAATGGGTATGTTTGAGGGAATAGTGGTTCCAACAATGTTGTATGGTTGCGAGGCGTGGGCTATGGATAGAGTTGTGCGCAGGAGGATGGATGTGCTGGAAATGAGATGTTTGAGGATAATGTGTGGTGTGAGGTGGTTTGATCGAGTAAGTAACGTAAGGGTAAGAGAGATGTGTGGAAATAAAAAGAGCGTGGTTGAGAGAGCAGAGGAGGGTGTTTTGAAATGGTTTGGGCACATGGAGAGAATGAGTGAGGAAAGATTGACCAAGAGGATATATGTGTCGGAGGTGGAGGGAACGAGGAGAAGAGGGAGACCAAATTGGAGGTGGAAAGATGGAGTGAAAAAGATTTTGTGTGATCGGGGCCTGAACATGCAGGCGGGTGAAAGGAGGGCAGGGAATAGAGTGAATTGGAGCGATGTGGTATACAGGGGTTGACGTGCTGTCAGTGGATTGAATCAAGGCATGTGAAGCGTCCGGGGTAAACCATGGAAAGCTGTGTAGGTATGTATATTTGTGTGTGTGGACGTGTGTATGTACATGTGTATGGGGGGGGGTTGGGCCATTTCTTTCGTCTGTTTCCTTGCGCTACCTCGCAAACGCGGGAGACAGCGACAAAGTATAAAAAAAAAAAAAATATATATATATATATATATATATATATATATATATATATATATATATATATATATATATATATTATACTTTGTCGCTGTCTCCTGCGTTAGCGAGGTAGCGCAAGGAAACAGACGAAAGAATGGCCCAACCCACCCACATACACATGTATATACATACACGTCCACACATGCAAATATATATATATATATATATATATATATATATATATATATATATATATATATATATATATATATATATATGGGTATGAGAGTTTGTTCTGTAGGTACGTTAATTCCCAAGACAGGTACGATGTCTCTCTTTCTAAGCGACGCGTCACTCTGTAATCCCTGGATGGGATTTACGTGAAATACTGTTATTATGCGTATTTATACAGCTTGATGATCCTATATAAATCCCACCTGGGATCCTTCAGGGCCTGAATTACATTGCTGAAATGTTAAACCCTCTCCCTCAAAAAAAATTTGGCAGCGGACATCGTCCTCCACGCACCAAAGAGACGCCTCACGTCTCTAGATATAACATTTCGGGTATATTTATAACATTTTTGAGTCATGTGAGTTAAAATAAAGTCCGCCATGATGTCTGTGAGGTTCGTAATTCCTCACAAATGTATTTGTAACGGTTGAGCTGGGGCGCCCACGGTGGGAGAGAGAGAGGTTTCCAAGTACCATTAAGGTCACCGAATATTTCCCGTCTTCGCTGAGCTCCGTTTTCGATGAAGGTTTGATGGGAGACTATGGTGCGTTGTGGGGATACCCCTCCCCCCCTGACGCAGGCTGACGCAGGCTGATGTGGGCTTATGCAGGCTGACGCGGGTTGACGTGGGATGACGCAGGCTGACGCGGGTTGACGCAGGCCGAAGACTGAAGCAGGCTGACGTAAGTTGACTCAGGCCGACGTAAGGTGACGCAGGCTGACGTGGGATGAAGCAAGCTGATATAGGCTTACGCAGGCCGTCGTAGGCTGACTCTCGTTCACGCAGGCTGACGTGGGCTAACGCAAGCTGACGTAAGCTGACGCAGGCTGACGTGGGCTGATGCAGGCTGACGCAGGCTGACGTAGGCTGACGCAGGCCAGAGCACGACACATATTTTCCCAACACTTGGCCACTATACAGTCAACTTGGCCCAGGATAAAAGCGTCATATTTCTCATATATATTTTTCATCCTTTCGACAGATTAATGAATTTTGTCTTAGATCCTTGAACACGACGGTACGACCCTTGAACACGACGGTGCAACCCTTGAACACGACGGTACGACCCTTGAACACGACGGTACGACCCTTGAACACGACGGTATGACCCTTGAACACGACGGTACGACCGTTGAGCACGACGGTACGACCCTTGAACACGACGGTACGACCCTTGAACACGACGGTGCGACCGTTGAACATGACGGTACGGCCCTTGAACACGACGGTACGACCCTTGAACACGACGGTACGACCGTTGAACATGACGGTACGACCGTTGAACATGACGGTACGATCCTTGAACACGACGGTACGACCCTTGAACACGACGGTACGACCGTTGAACATGACGGTCTGACCCTTGAACACGACGGTACGACCGTTGAACATGACGGTGCGACCGTTGAACACGACGGTACGACCGTTGAACACGACGGTACGATCGTTGAACACGACGGTACGATCCTTGAACACGACGGTACGACCGTTGAACACGACGGTACGATCGTTGAACACGACGGTACGATCCTTGAACACGACGGTACGACCCGTGAACACGACGGTACGATCCTTGAACATGACTGTGCGACCGTTGAACATGACCGTACGACCGTTGAACACGACGGTACGACCATTCAACACGACGGTATGACCCTTCAACACGACGGTACGACTGTTGAACACGACGGTACGACCGTTGAACGCGACGGCACGTCCCTTGAACACGACGGTACGATCTTTGAACATGACTCTACGACCGTTGAACATGACCGTGCGACCGTTGAACACGACGGTACGACCATTCAACACGACGGTATGACCCTTGAACACGACGGTACGACTGTTGAACATGACGGTACGACCATTGAACACGACGTTACGACCGTTGAACATGACGGTGCGACCGTTGAACACGACGGTGCGAGCCTTGAACACGACGGTACGACCCTTGAACACGACGGTACGACCGTTGAACATGACGGTGCGACTGTTGAACATGACGGTGCGACCCTTGAACACGACGTTACGACCGTTGAACATGACGGTGCGATCGTTGAACACGACGGTATGACCCTTGAACACGACGGTACGGCCCTTGAACACGACGTTACGACCGTTGAACACGACGGCACGACCCTTGAACACGACGGTACGACCCTTGAACACGACGGTGCGACCCTTGAACACGACGGTACGACCCGTGAACACGACGGTACGATCCTCGAACATGACTGTACGACCGTTGAACATGACCTTACGGCCGTTGAACACGACGGTACGACCTTTCAACACGACGGTATGACCCTTGAATACGACGGTACGACTGTTAAACACGACGGTACGACCGTTGAACACGACGGTACGACCGTTGAACATGACGGTGCGACCGTTGAACACGACGGTACGACCGTTGAACACGACGGTGCGACCGTTGAACACGACGGTACGATCGTTGAACACGACGGTACGACCCTTGAACACGACGGTACGGCCCTTGAACACGACGTTACGACCGTTGAACATGACGGTACGACCGTTGAACACGACATTACGACCGTTGAACACTCCAGAAGTGCCATTCGCCCCGTAGATCCCCCAGAGATCAACTGAAATACATCGATCATCACCTCTATCGCCCCCCCAGAGAGACACTCCAGAAGTGCCATTCGCCCCATAGATCCCCCAGAGATCAACTGAAATACATCGATCACCACCACTATCGCCCCCAGAGAGACACTCCAGAAGTGTCATTCGCCCCGTAGATCCCCCAGAGATCAACTGAAATACATCGATCATCACCTCTATCGCCCCCCCAGAGAGATACTCCAGAAGTGCCATTCGCCCCGTAGATCCCCCAGAGATCAACTGAAATACATCGATTACTTCACCCCCTTCCCCCCTGAGGGCCCCAACCTCGAACACTTGGCAACCCGCTGCACGTCGTCCTCTGGGGGTTTAACCTAACCTATTCTCCCACTGTGGCTCATGGCGGACCGCCAGCCGCCATCTTGCCCCCGCCCCCCACGAAAATAGAAACCTTAGCGTCCCCCTTCCCCTCCCCCCCCCAAGACGCACCCCACGCACCCCTCTTATTCATGGTCTGAAACAACCTTCCGCTGGTTGGGGAGAGGACACAATGACACACTCTGGCTGTGCTCATTTTCCAACACGAGTCTCCATTTTTTTTTTTTTCTTCTGGGTCAGAAACATACGACTGCTGTAAGGCAAGGTTTCAGGCCTCCACACTGCTGTAAGTCAAGGTTTCAGGCCTCTACGCTGCTGTAAGTCGAGGTTTCAGGCCTCTGCACTGCTGCAAGGCAAGGTTTCAGGCCTCCACACAACTGTCAGGCAAGGTTTCAGGCTTCTACACTGCTGTAAGTCAAGGTTTCAGGCCTACACACTGCTGTAAGTCAAGGTTTCAGGCCTCCACACTGCTGTAAGTCAAGGTTTCAGGCCTCCATACTGTTGTTAGTCAAGGTTTCAGGCCTCTACACCGCTGTAAGTCAAGGTTTCAAGCCTCCACACTGCTGTAAGTCAAGGTTTCAGGCCTCCACACTGCTGTAAGGCAAGGTTTCAGGACTCCACACTGCTGTAAGGCAAGGTTTCAGGCCTCCACACTGCTGTAAGGCAAGGTTTCAGGCCTCCATACCGCTGTAAGTCAAGATTTCAGGCTTCTACACTGCTGTAAGTCAAGGTTTCAGGCCTACACACTGCTGTAAGTCAAGGTTTCAGGCCTCCATACTGTTGTTAGTCAAGGTTTCAGGCTTCTACACTGCTGTAAGTCAAGGTTTCAGACCTCCACACTGCTGTAAGTCAAGTTTCAGGCCTCCATACTGTTGTTAGTCAAGGTTTCAGGCTTCTACACTGCTGTAAGTCAAGGTTTCAGGCCTCCACACTGCTGTAAGTCAAGGTTTCAGGCCTCCATACTGTTGTTAGTCAAGGTTTCAGGCTTCTACACTGCTGTAAGTCAAGGTTTCAGGCCTACACACTGCTGTAAGTCAAGGTTTCAGGCCTCTACACTGCTGTAAGTCAAGGTTTCAGGCCTCCACACAGCTGTAAGTCAAGGTTTCAGGACTCCACACTGCTGTAAATCAAGGTTTCAAGCCTCCACACCGCTGTAAGTCAAGGTTTCAGGCCTCCACACTGTTGTAAGTCAAGGTTTCAGGCCTCCACACTGCTGTAAGGCATGGTTTCAGGCCTCAACACTGCTGTAAGTCAAGGTTTCAGGCCTCCACACCGCTGTAAGGCAAGGTTTCAGGTCTCCACACTTCTGTAAGTCAAGGTTTCAGGTCTCTACACTGCTGGAAGTCAAGGTTTCAGGCCTCCACACTGCTGTAAGGCAAGGTTTCAGGCCTCCACACTGCTGTAAGTCAAGGTTTCAGGCCTCCACACTGCTGTAAGTCGGTTTCAGGCCTCAACACTGCTGTAAGTCAAGGTTTCAGGCCTACACACTGCTGTAAGTCAATGTTTCAGGCCTCTACACTGCTGTAAGTCACGGTTTCAGGACTCCACACTATTGTAAGGCAAGGTTTCAGGCCTCCACACTGCTGTAAGTCAAGGTTTCAGGCCTCCACACTGCTGCAAATCAAGGTTTCAGGCTTTCACACTGCTGTAAGTCAAGGTTTCTGGCCTCTACGCTGCTGTAAGGCAAGGTTTCAGGCCTCCACACTGCTGTAAGTCAAGGTTTCAGGCCTCCACGCTGCTGTAAGTCAAGGTCTCAGGCGTGTGTGGTGTACAGGTGTGTGTGGTGTACAAGTGTTTGTGGTGTACAGGTGTGTGTGGTGTACAGGTGTGTGTGGTGTATAGGTATGTGAAGTGTACAGGTGTGTGTGGTGTACAGGTGTGAGTGGAGTACAAGTGTGTTTGGCGTACAGGTGTGCATGATGTACAGGTGTGTGGTGTAAAGGTGTTTTGGTCTACAAGTGTGCATGATTTATAGGTGTATGGTGTGCAGGTGTGCATGATATACAGGTATATGTGGTGTACAGGTGTATGTGGTGTACAGATGTGTACGGTGTACAGGTGTGTATGGTGTACAGGTTTGTGTGGTGTACAGGTGTGTGTGGTATATAGGTGTGTGTGGTGTACAAGTGTTTGTGGTGTACAGGTGTGTGTGGTGTACAGGTGTGTGTGGTGTACAGGTGTGCTTGGCGTACAGATGTGCATGATGTACAAGTGTGTGTGTGTGGTGTACAGGTGTGTGTTGTCTACAAGTGTGCATGATTTATAGGTGTGTGTGGTGTGCAGGTTTGCATGATATACAGGTATGTGTGGTGTACAGGTGTGTATGGTGTACAGGTTTGTGTGGTTACAGGTGTGTGTGGTACATAGGTGTGTGCGGTGTACAGGTGTGTGTGGTGTACAGGTGTGTGTGGTGTACAAGTGTGTGGTGTACAGGTGTGGGAAGTGTACAGGTGCTTGGTATGCAGGTGTGTGTGGTGTACAGATGTGTGTGGCGTACAGGTGTTTGTGATGTACAGGTGTGAGAAGTGTACAGGTGTGCATGATGTACAGGTGTGTGTGTGTGTGCTGTATATGTGTGAAATGTACTGGTGTGTGGTGTACAGTTGTATGTGGTATACAGGTGTAAGTGGTGTACAGGTGTGTGAAGTGTACAGATGTGCATGATGTACAGGTATGTGTGGTTTACAGATGTGCATGGTGTACAGGTGTGTGTGGTGTACAGGCGTGTATGGTGTACAGGTGTGTGGTGTACAAGTGTGTTTGGTGTACAGGTGTGTGTGGTGTACAGGTGTGTGTGGTGTACAGATGTGCATGATGCACAGGTGCGTGTGGTGTACAGGTGTGCGTGGTGTACAGGTGTGCATGATGTACAGGTGTGTGTGGTGCATATATGTGAAGTGTACAGGTGTGTGTGTGTGTGTGTGTGTGTGTGTGTGTGTGTGTGTGTGTGTGTGTGTGTGTGTGTGTGTGTGTGTGTGTGTGTGATGTACAGGTGTGTGGTGTACAGGTGTATGTGGTGTGCGGGTGTGAGTGGCGTACAGGTGTGTGTGAAGTGTACAGATGTGCATGATGTACAAGAGTGTGTGGTGTGCAGGCGTGCGTGGTGTACAGGTGTGTGTGGTATACAGGTGTGTGTGCGGTGTGTGGTGTACAGGTGTGTAGTCTACAGGTGTGTGTGGTATATAGGTGTGCATGATGTACAGATATGTGTGGTGTATATATGGGCATGATGTACAGGTGTGTGGTGTACAGGTGTGTGGTGTATAGGTGTGCATGATATACAGGTGTGTGTGATGTGCAGTTGTGGGTAGTGTACAGGAGTGTGAAGTGTACAGATGTGCATGATGTACAGGTGTGTGTGGTGTACAGGTGTGTGCGGTATACAGGTGTGTGTGGTGTACAGGTGTGTGTGGTATATAGGTGTGTGCGGTGTGCAGGTGTGTGTGTGGTGTACAGGTGTGTGTGGTGTACAAGTGTGTGTGGTGTACAGGTGTTGGAAGTGTGCAGGTGCGTGGTATGCAGGTGTGTGTGGTGTGCATGTGAGTGTGGTGTACAGGTGTGTGTGATATACAGGTGTGTGCGGTGTACAGGTGTGTATGGTATACAGGTGTGTGTGGTGTACAGGTGTGTATGATATACAGATATGTATGGTATACAGGTGTGTGAAGTGTACAACCGTGTGAAGTGTACAGGTGTGTGTGTGGTGCATAGGTGTGCATCATGTACAGGTGTGTGTGGTGTATAGGTGTACATGATGTACATATGTGTTTGGTGTACAGGTATGTGTGGTGTACAGGTGTGTATGGTGTAAGGCGTACGAAGTATACAGGTGTGCATGGTGTACAGGTTTGCAGAGTGTACAGGCGTGTATGGTGTACAGGTGTGTGTGGTGCACAGGTGTGTGTTGTGTACAGGTGTGCATGATATACAGGTGTGTGTGGTGTACAGGTGTGTATGGTGTACAGGTGTGTGAATTGTACAGGTACGTACGGTGTACAGGTTTGCATGATGTACAGGTGTGTGTGGTGTAAAGGTGCGTGTGAGGCCCCACCAATCTAGAACTCCCTCCCAGTACAGTACAAGAGATGGGGCCCCACCAATTTAGAACTCTTCCCCGTACAGTACAAGAGATGGGACCCCCATTGTACCACTCCCTCCCCGTACAGTACAAGAGACGGGGTCCACCAGTGTACAACTCTTTCCCCGTACAGTACAAGAGATGGGGCCCCCTAGTGTACAACTCCCTCCCCGTACAGTACAAGAGATGGGACCCCACCAATGTACAACTCCCTCCCCGTACAGTACATGAGATGGAACCCCACCAGTGTAGAACTCCCTCCCCGTACAGTACAAGAGATGGGACCCCACCAATGTACAACTCCCTCCCCGTACAGTACATGAGATGGAACCCCACCAGTGTAGAACTCCCTCCCCGTACAGTACAAGAGATAGGGCCCCACCAGTGTACAACTTCCTCCCCGTACAGATCAAGGGATGAGGCGCTCCACCAGTGCAGAACTCCCTCCCTGTACAGTGCAATACATGGGGGCCCACCAGTGTAGAACTCCCTCCCCGTACAGTACAAGAGATGGGGTCCAACCAGTGTAGAACTCCCTCCCTGTACAGCGCAAGAGATAGGTCCTCACCAGTGTAGAACTCCCTCCCCGTACAGTACAAGAGATGGAGCCACACCAGTGTAGAACTCCTTGCCCGTACAGCACAAGAGATGAGGGCCCACCAATTTAGAACTCCCTCCCCGTACAGTACAAGAGATGGGACCCCACCGGTGTAGAACTCCCTCCCCGTACAGTACAAGAGATGGAGCCACACCAGTGTAGAACTCCTTCCCCGTACAGTACAAGAGATGGGGCCCATCGGTGTAGAACTCCCTCCCCTTACAGTACAAGAGATGGGGGCCCACCAGCGTAGAACTCCCTCCCCGTACAGTACAAGAGATGGGGTCCTACCAGGTGTAGAACTCTTTCCCCGTGCAGTACAAGAGATGGGGGCCCACCAGTGTAGAACTCCCTCCCCGTACAGTACAAGAAATGGGACCCCACCAGTGTAGAACTCCCTCCCCGTACAGTACAAGAGATGGGAACCCACCAGTATAGAACTCCTTCCCCGTACAGTACAAGAGATGGGAACCCACCAGTGTACAACTCCCTCCCCGTACAGTACAAGAGATGGGAACCCACCAGTGTAGAACTCCTTCCTCGTACAGTACAAGAGATGGGAACCCACCAGTGTACAACTCCCTCCCCGTACAGTACAAGAGATGGGAACCCACCAGTGTAGAACTCCTTCCCCGTACAGTACAAGAGATGGGAACCCACCAGTGTAGAACTCCTTCCCCGTACAGTACAAGAGATGGGAACCCACCAGTGTACAACTCCCTCCCCGTACAGTACAAGAACTGGGAACCCACCAGTGTACAACTCCCTCCCCGTACAGTACAAGAGATGGGAACCCACCAGTGTACAACTCCCTCCCCGTACAGTACAAGAGATGGGAACCCACCAGTGTACAACTCCCTCCCCGTACAGTACAAGAGATGGGACCCCACCGGTGTAGAACTCCCTGCCCGTACAGTAAAAATATGGCCTTGCTCAGACGTCCATGAATATATTAAGTGCAATGTGACGAGAGTTTGAACCCTCGTTTTTACGTAGTGGCAAAAAGGGCCATCAGTGGGGCCAGGTCAAGGAAAGGTCAGAGAGTGAGTTAAAGGAGACAGTAAGTGTACACGCTAAGGTCAAAGTTCACAGTAAATACAGGACTGTAACCCATTTCAACCTCAGCTCCTGTAACCTACCGACAGGTTTCCCTCACCCACTGTAACGTGTATATAGATACATCTTGACGTGTTTACTCCTTCCTTCCTCTATGTAAATTTCTTGCCACGACCCACCTTCTGCCCCTCAACCCACCCACGTACAGCAGACCTCGGCGAGATGTACATGAGTGTACATCACACAGGTGATGCCAGTGGAGTGAAAGATCCTCTCTCGTCTCCTCTTCTATAAAGTGAGACAGTGAACGCAGAACGCGCGCTTCATATATCAACATTACCACTCCACGAACACCTAAATGGGTGGGTGTTTATTCCTGTCGACCTGTGAGCGACCCATTCCATATAAACAATGTCTGTTCACCTAAGAATCCTGTAAGTCCCGAATCCTCATCTTCCTCACTTCTCAATGATGGTGTTCGCCATCCATCCCACTTTTAAAACGCCATCTTCCACCACTGTGACAAGACTCAATGGTCTCCCGTGTGTACACTTCTCACACTGAGTTTTCCTGAGTTGTCTCCAGCTGTGCTGAACGTATAGCCGGGATTAACCCACCTGGAACTCCTCCTCTCTCACTACTTCTACATGTACGTGTCCCATCACAGATACCGCGTATCAGGGACGTAAAACTCTCGCCTTCTACATCTCCTCCCGTTATCACTGCTCTTCTACATCTCCTCCTGTTATCATTGCCCAGAATCATGGAATGGAAGGGAAATAATCGTTAAAAAGATAAATAATCTATTTGCATCCTACTCGATTCCTTGATTTCTTCTCCCTTTACGATCGAAGGAGAATCATGTTTATTTCAGTTACAATCACAATTGGTTATATCTTTATCGAACGAAGAAAATTCAAAGTTCCTAGTAATCAAGAGGCACAATTTACTTAAATTTACTTAGAATAATCCATACAAATCAGTAACTGAACGACTACTTAGGGAAATCATTAACCAAATATAAGTGATCCAAAGACTGGAAAGTAGCCACAGGAGATGAAGTGACTTATACACTACAAATGATGTTGCATCAATTTGTTTATGAACAAAATTGTAAAATTTCCAAATCACAAATGTAAAATATGACAATCAACTTGACCCTACAGTGTAATATGTTGTTTTACAAACTGAAGATTTTCTTTTTTTTTCTACAATAAGGCCATAACAACCAGGACTGAAAAGTACCTTTAAATGTAATTCACTTTATTTTCAAACTGCATTCGACCAAGTATCTCTACACTGAAGATTACAATTGTAAGTCTTAAGTCTTGCAACACAGGAGTCGAACCCTGCTAGTGTGGCGAGAGGACAGAAAGCCTGACTTACTTATGAACGGTGAAGCTTCCCACGGTTGGACGTGACAAGCGAGGTGCCACCGGGGATCAAACTTTGTATCTGTTTCTGTTTTTCTTTCCTCACACCACACATAAGCTGCTCAGAACTCCGCCTCATAGCTAAGATTTGACATTTTTTTTTTTTTTTTGCATGACACCAGAACTATGGAAGGTGGAGATGCAAATGAGCAAGATTGAGAAGTGATTCTGTGACATCTCTAGAAAGGCAGATAGAACACTGTGTACACAGATTTAAAATTATATGCAATTTTCAGTTAGAAATATCATCCCTGACTTTAAAAATGCCCGGAAATCAGCTGTCCAAATTCACGGAAGAGAAAAATCGCTGAGTTCTGATGAGGAACATTCTGAAGTGCACAGATCAATACACAAAAACAAGGAATAAAGCAAAGAGAATGTTACTTTCTGTAGCACATCAGACACAAAACATCACAAATACTCCTAACTCTTTCGTAAAACATTGCCAAGATCACAACCTAACCTAACCTGTCCAGTTCTGCTCTCTTAACTTGAAAAAGAAAAACACGCTGGACAAAAAAAAAAAAAAAAAATGTAAACATACAAAGATGAACAACAAAACTCATTACACCTCCAACGAAACGAAGCGTCTGAATAGAAAGGTTTTCTGATATCAAATCGTTTTCTAATAAGCAGAGGATTCGCGACCCACTCAATACACGTCCTCCTCAAACCTTTCAGTTAATCCTACAGTAAAAAAAAAAAAAAAAAAAACACGATCTTTCCGAAATACAAGGCAATGCAGCGAACCAGACCAAATGGAATGACACTCAATAAGATGCAGAACCAAAGTTGGAGAAAACGTTTGGTTTGCAAACAGAACCACTGGACACATTCCAAGTCCTCTTTATTGCAAACCGCAACAAATGTTTACCCTCGCCTCCAGGTAATGATCAGACATTCCACCAAATGCCCCTCTAAGCACATTCACATCCAAGAGTCTCTCTTTTCCACGTCTATCAGTTAGTATGTAATCCAGTAATGCCAACTGACCATCTCTGCTACTCACCCACTTATACTTCTACCATGGGTTCCCTATCAGCATTCCTTTTTCCAGCACACAGCTCCACAAACCATTCACCATTTCCATTCACCTGACTGAATATCCCATGCCCCCATTTACAATCTCACGCATTCAAACATACCATCATCAATGTCCGATCTATCTCCTAAGAACTGTTGACACCCACTCAACTGCTCCAAAAACACAGGCCTTTCTTCATCATCTCTCTCTCTCATGGCCATGTCCACAAGGACTAATAACACACACCTCTCGTTATCACACACTCCCACAACTGCTTCAGCAGTAGTGCTACCCCTTCCTTAGCTTTTCTACTCGCCTTAACTCATAACTAATCCTCTGACTGTCCTTTCGTCTTCCTCTTGAGCTTCGTTTCACTCAGAGCCAAAACATCCAGGTTCCTTTCCTCAAACATACAACCTATCTCTCCTTTTTTCTCATCTTGGTTACATCCACTCCTCGCCTGGCTCCTTCTTCTGTTCCACCTTCATCGCCTTCTACGACACACGGGAAATCAGAGGAAAGTGTTATCTCATCCTTGTGTGTAGACAAGGTTGGCGTAGCCCGGGTCAAGGGCTATGATGCCGAGGGATGTTGGCTACACCAGGCGCTGTCGACCAACCAACCAGGTCTGCCCGTGAGAGAAAGTCTCTCTCTCTCTCTCTCTCTCTCTCTCTCTCTCTCTCTCTCTCTCTCTCTCTCTCTCTCTCTCTCTCTCTCTCTCTCTCTCTCTCTCTCTCTCTCTCTCTCTCTCTCATCCTTCTGTTCCATTGTCATTTCTGTCCCTTGTTCAAAGCATTCCATTCCCTCGTACCTTCCTTCAACTCCCTCCTCCTCCTCCTCCTCCCCTTCTCCCGCTCCTGCCACCTTCCCCCAGATTTACCCTTCCTCCTCCCTCCCTCCCTCCCTCCTCCCTTCCCCCATCTCCGCCATCTTTTCTCCCCCCTCCCTTCCCTCCCTCACCCCCCCCCCCCAGCTCCCTCCTCGGGGTATGTGGAGGGGGCAGCCAGCTGCGTCTGGTGCCAGACGGGGCACAAACCACCTCACCTCACAGGCATTTTGCCTCACTCCTCGCTGAGGGATGAGGCAGGATGTGAGGGATGAGGCAGGCAGTGAGGGATGAGGCAGGTAGTGAGGGATGAGGCAGGCATTGAGGGATGAGGCAGGATTTGAGGGATGAGACAGGCAGTGAGGGATGAGGGAAGATGTGAGGGATAAGGCAGGCAGTGAGGGATGAGGAAGGAAGTGAGGGATGAGGCAGGCATTGAGGGATGAGGCAGGATTTGAGGGATGAGACAGGCAGTGAGGGATGAGGAAAGATGTGAGGGATAAGGCAGGCAGTTGAGGGATGAGGCAGGAAGTCAGGGATGAGGCAAGATGTGAGGGATGAGGCAGGCAGTGAGGGATGAGGCAGGAAATGAGGGATGAGACAAGATGAGGGGGATGAGGCAAGATTTGAGGGATGAGGCAGGATGAGAGGGATGAGGCAGGAAGTGAGGGATGAGGCAAGATGTGAGGGAAGAGGCAGACCGTGAGGGGTGAGGCAGGCAGTGAGGGATGAGGCAGGATGAGAGGGATGAGGAAAGATGTGAGGGATGAGGCAGGAAGTGAGGGGTGAGGCAGGATGAGAGGGATGAGGCAGGATGAGAGGGATGAGGCAAGATGTGAGGGGTGAGGCAGGCAGTGAGGGGTGAGGCAGGCAGTGAGGGGTAAGGCAGGATGAGAGGGATGAGGCAGGCAGTGAGGGGTGAGGTAGAAGGTAAGGGGTGAGGCAGGCAGTGAGGAGTGAGGCAGACAGTGTGGGGCGAGGCAGGCAGTGAGAGGTGAGGCAGGATGTGAGGGGTGAGGCAGAATGTGAGGGATAAGGCAGGCAGTGAGGGATGAGGAAGGCAGTGAGGGGTGAGGCAGGATGTGAGGGATGAGGCAGGTAGTGAAGGATGAGGCAGGCAGTGAGGGATGAGGCAGGATATGAGGGATGAGGCAGAATGTGAGGGGTGATCAGGCAGTAAGGAATGAGACAGGCATTGAGGGATGAGGCAGGATGTGAGGTATGAGACAGGATGTGAGGGATGAGGCAGGCAGTGAGGGATAAGGCAGGCAGTGAAGGATGAGGCAGGATGTGAGATATGAGGCAGGATGTGAGGGGTGAGGCAAGATGTGAGGGATGAGGCAGGCAGTGAGGGGTGAGGCAGAATGTGAGAGATGAGGCAGAATGTGAGGGGTGAGGCAGGCAGTGAGGGATGAGGCAGGTAGTGAGGGATGAGACAGGCAAAGGGATGAGGCAGGATATGAGGTATGAGGCAGGATGTGAAGGATGAGGCAGGCAGTGAGGGGTGAGGCAGGAAGTGAGGGATGAGGCAGAATGTGAGGGGTGAGGCAGGCAGTGAGGGATGAGACAGGCAAAGGGATGAGGCAGGATATGAGGTATGAGGCAGGATGTGAAGGATGAGGCAGGCAGTGAGGGATAAGGTAGGCAGTGAAGGATGAGACAGGATGTGAGATATGAGGTAGGATGTGAGGGATGAGGCAGGATGTGAGGGGTGAGGCAGGCAGTGAGGGATGAGACAGGGAGTGAGGGGTGAGGCAGGATGTGTGGTATGAGGCAGAATGTGAGTGGTGAGGCAGGCAGTGAGGGATGAGGCAGGCAGTGAGGGATGAGGCAGGCAGTGAGGGATGAGGCAGGATGTGAGGGATGGGGCAGGATGTGAGGGATGTGGCAAGATGTGAGGGATGAGGCACGATGCGAAAGATGAGGCAACATGTGAGGGATGAGACATGATGTGAGGGATGAGGCAGGTAGTGAGGGGTGAGGCAGGCAATAAGGGATGAGGCATTATGTGAAGGGTGAGGCAAGTAGTGATGGATGAGGCAGGCGGTGAGGGATGAGGCAAGTAGTGAGGGATAAGGCAGGCAGTGAGGGATGAGGCAGGCAGTGAGGGATGAGGCAAGATTTGAGGGATGAGTCAGACAATGACGGATGAGGCAGGCAGTGAGGGATGAGGGAAGATGAGAAGGATGAGGCAGGTAGTAAAGGGGTGAGGCAGGATGTGAAGGATGAGTCAGAATGTGAGGGATGAGGCAGGCAGTGAGGGATGAGGCAGGATGTGAGGGGTGAGGCAGGATGTGAAGGGTGAGGCAGGCGGTGAGGGATGAGGAAACATGAGAGGGATGAGGCAGGCAGTGAGGGATGAGGCAGGAGGTGAGGGATGAGGCAAGATGAGAGGGATGAGGCAGGCAGTGAGGGATGAGGCAAGATGTGAGGGATGAGGCAGGCAGTGAGGGATGAGGAAAGATGTGAGTGATGAGGCAGGTGGTGAGGGATGAGGCAGGAAGTGAGGCGATTAGGAAAGATGTGAGGGATAAGGGAGACAGTGAGGGGTGAGGCAGGCAGTGAGGGATGAGGCAGGATGAGAGGGATGAGGCAAGATGTGAGGGATGAGGCAGGCAGTGAGGGAAGAGGCAGGCAGTGAGGGGTGAGGCAGGATGTGAGGGATGAGGCAGGCAGTGAGGGATGGGGCAGGATGTGAGGGATGAGGCAGGCAGTGAAGGGTGAGGCAGGCAGTGAGGGATGAGGCAGAATGTGAGGGATGAGGCAGAATGTGAGGGGTGAGGCAGGCAGTAAGGGATGAGACAGGCAGAGGGATGAGGCAGGATGTGAGGTATGAGGCAGGATGTGAGGGATGAGGCAGGATGTGAGGGGTGAGGCAGACAGTGAGGGGTGAGGCAGGATGTGAGGTATGAGGCAGGATGTGAGGGATGAGGCAGGCAGTAAGGGATGAGGCAGGCAGTGAGGGATGAGGCAGGATTTGAGGTATGAGGCAGACAGTGAGGAGTGAGGCAGGATGTGAGGGGTAAGACTGGCACTGAGGGATGAGGCAGGATGTGAGGCATGAAGCAGGCAGTGAGGGGTGAGGCACGCAGTGAGGGATGAGGCAGGATGTGAGGTATGAAGCAGGATGTGAGAAGTGAGGCAGGCAGTGAGGGATGAGGGAAGATGTGAGGGATGAGGCAGGATGGGAGGGATGAGGCAGGCAGTGAGGGGTGAGGCAGGATGTGATGAGTGAGGCTGGCACAGAGGGATGAGGCAAGATATGAGGGATGAGGCAAAATGTGAGGGATGAGGCAAGATGTGAGGAATGAGGCAGGCAATGAGGGATAAGGAAAGACGTGAAGGATGAGGCAGGCAGTGAGGGATGAGGAAGAAAGTGAGGGATGAGGCAAGATATGAGGGATGAGGCAGACAGTGAGGGTTGAAACAGGCAGTGAGGGATGAGGCAGGATGAGAGGGATGAGTAAAAATGTGAGGGATGAGGCAGGCAGTGAGTGATGAGGCAAGCAGTGAGGGATGAGGCAGGATGTGAGGGATAAAGCAGGCAGTGAGGGGTGAGGCAGGATGTGAGGGATGAGGCAGGAAGTGAGGGATAAGGCATGCAGTGAGGGATGAGGCAGGATGTAAGGGATGAGACAGGATGTGAGGGGTGACGCAGGTAGTGAGGGATGAGGCAGGATGTGAGGGATGAGGCAGGATATGAGGGATGAGGCAGGATGTGAGGGGTGAAGCAGGCAGTGAGGGATGAGGCTGGTTGTGAGGTATGAGGCGGGATGTGAGGGATGAGGCAGGCAGTGAGGGATGAAGCAAAATGTGAGGGATGAGGCAGGATGTGAAGGATGAGGCAGGCAGTGAGGGAGGAGGCAGGTAGTGAGGGGTGAAGCAGGCAGTGAGGGGTGAGGCAGGTCGTGAGGGGTGAGGCAGGCAGTGAGGAATGAGGCAAGATGAGAAGGATGAGGCAGGCAGTTAGGGGTGAGACAAGATGTGAGGGATGAGGCGGGTAGTGAGGGATGAGGGAAGATGAGAAGGATGAGGCAGGTCGTAAAGGGGTGAGGCAGGATGTGAAGGATGAGTCAGAATGTAAGGGATGAGGCAGCCAGTGAGGGGTGAGGCAGGATGTGAGGGGTGAGGCAGGCAGTGAGGGATGAGGCAAGATGTGAGGGATGAGGCAGTGAGGGATGAGGCAAGATGTGAGGGATGAGGCAGGCAGTGAAGGATGAGGAAAGATGTGAGGGATGAGGCAGGCAGTGAGGGATGAGGCAGGAAGTGAGGGATGAGGCAAGATGTGAGGGATGAGGCAGACATTGAGGGGTGAGGCAGGCATTGAGACATGAGGCAGGCAATGAGGAGTGAGGCAGGATGTGAGGGATGAGGCAGGTAGTGAGGGGTGAGGCAGGCAGTGAGGGGTGAGGCAGGTAGTGAGTGGTGAGGCAGGTAGTAAGGGGGTGAAGCAGGTAGTGAGGTATGAGGCAGGCAGTGAGGGGTGAGGCAATTAGTGAGGGGTGAGGCAGGTAGTGAGGGGTGAAGCAGGTAGTGAGGGATGAGGGAGGTAGTGAGGAGAGAGGCAGGCAGCGAGGGGTGAGGTAGGTAGCGAAGGGTGAGGCAGGGTGTGAGGGGTGAGGCACTTAGTTAAGGGTGAGGCAGGTAGTGAAGGGTGAGGCAGGCAGTGGGGGGTGAGGCAGTTAGTGAAGGTTGAGGCAGGTAATGAGGAGTGAGGCAGGCAATGAGGGGTGAGGCAGGTAGTGAGGGGTGAGGCAGGGTGTGAGGGGTGAGGCAGGCAGTGAGGGGTGAGGCAGGTAGTGAGTGGTGAGGCAATTAGTGAGGGGTGAGGCAGGTAGTGCGGCGTGAGGGAGGTAGTGAGGGGTGAGGCAGGCAGTAAGGGGTGAGGCAGATAGTGAGGGGTGAGGCAGGTAGTGGGTGGTGAGGCAGGCAGTGAGAGGTGAGGCAGGTAGTGAGTGGTGAGGCAGGCAGTAAGGGGTGAGGCAGGTAGTGAGGGATGAGGCAGGTCGTGACGGATGAGGGAGGTAGTGATTGGTGAGGCAGGTAGTGACGGGTGAGGCAGGTAGTGAGGGGTGAGGAAGGTAGTGAGGGGTGAGGAAGGCAGTGAGGGGTGAGGGAAGTAGTGAGGGATGAGGCAGGTAGTGAAGGGTGAGGCAGGTTGTGAGGGGTGAGGCAAGCAGTGAGGGATGAGGCAGGTAGTGAGGGGTGCGGCAGGTAGTGAGGGATGAGTCAGGTTGTGAGGGGTGAGGCAGGTAGTGAGGGGGGAGGCAGGCAGTGAGGGGTGAGTCAGGTAGTGAGGTGAGTCAGGTTGTGAGGGGTGAAGCAGGTAGCGAGGGGTGAGGCAGGGTGTGAGGGGTGAGTCAGGTTGTGAGGGGTGAGGGAGGTAGTGAGGGGTGAGTCATGTTGTGAGGGGTGAGGCAGGTAGTGAGGGGTGAGGCAGGCAGTGAGGGGTGAGTGAGGTAGTTAGGGATTAGGCAGGTAGTGAAGGGTGAGGCAGGTAGTGAGGGGTGAGGCAGGCAGTAAAGGGTGAGGGAGGCAGTGAGGGGTGAGGCAGATATTGAGGGGTGAGGGAGGTAGTGAGGGGTTAGGGAGGTAGTGAGGGGTGAGGCAGGCAGTAAGGGGAGAGGCAGGTAGTGTGTGGTGAGGCAGGTAGTGAGGGGTGAGGCGTATGGAGGGTGAGGCAGGGTGTGAGGGGTGAGTAAGGCAGTGAGGGGTGAGGCAGATAGTGAGGAATGAGGCAGGTAGTGAGTGATGAAACAGGTAGTGAGTGGTGAGGAAGGTAGTGACGGGTGAGGGAGGTAGTGAGGGGTGAGGTAGGCAGTGAGGTGTGAGGCAGGTAGTGAGTGGTTGAGGCATGTAGTGAGGGGTGAGGCAGGTAGTGAGGGGTGAGGCAGGGTGTGAGGGGTGAGTCAGGTAGTGAGGGGTGAGGCAGGCAGGGAGGGGTGAGGCAGGTAGTGAGTGGTTGAGGCAGGCAGTGATGGGTGAGGCAGGTAATGAGGGGTGAGGCAGGCAGTGAGGGGTGAGGGAGGTAGTGAGGGGTGAGGTAGGTAGTGAGGGGTGAAGCAGGTAGTGAGGGTGAGGCAAGGTGTGAGGGGTGAGTCAGGTAGTGAGGGGTGAGGCAAGCAGGGAGGGGTGAGGCAGGTAGTGAGTGGTTGAGGCAGGCAGTGATGGGTGAGGCAGGCAGTGAGGGATGAGGGAGGTAGTGAGGGGTGAGGCAGGTAGTGAAGGGTGAGGCAGGCAGTGATGGGTGAGGCAGGTAGTGAGGGGTGAGGCAGGTAGTGAGGGGGGAGGCAGTCGTGACGGATGAGGGAGGTAGTGAGGGGTGAGGCAGGTAGTGAGGGGTTAGGCAGGAAGTGAGGGGTGAGGAAGGTAGTGAGGGGTGAGGCAGGCAGCGAAGGGTGAGGGAGGTAGTGAGGGATGAGGCAGGTAGTGAGGGGTGAGGCAGATAGTGAGGGGTGAGGCAGGGTGTTAGGGGTGAGGCAGGCAGTGAGGGGTGAGGCAGGTAGTGAGGGGTGAGGCAGGTAGTGAGGGGTGAGGCAGGCAGTGAGGGGTGAGTGAAGTAGTTAGGGGTAAGGCAGGTAGTGAGGGGTGAGGCAGGTAGTGAGGGGTGAGGCAGGTAGTGAAGGGTGAGGCAGGCAGTGAGGGATGAGGCAGGTAGTGAGGGGTGCGGCAGGTAGTGAGGGGTGAGGCAGGTAGTGAGGGGTGCGGCAGGTAGTGAGAAGTGAGTCAGGTTGTGAGGGGTGAGGCAGGTAGTGAGGGGGGAGGCAGGCAGTGAGGGGTGAGTCAGGTAGTGAGGTGTGAGTCAGGTTGTGATGGGTGAGGCAAGTAGCGAGGGGCGAGGCAGGGTGTGAGGAGTGAGTCAGGTTGTGAGGGGTGAGGCAAGTAGTAAGGGGTGAGTCAGGTTGTGAGGGGTGAGTGATGTAGTTAGGGGTAAGGCAGGTAGTGAAGGGTGAGGCTGGTAGTGAGGGGTGAGGCAGGCAGTGAGGGGTGAGGCAGATAGTGAGGGGTGAGGCAAGCAGTGAGGGGTGAGGCAGGTAGTGAGTGGTGAGGCAGGTAGTGAGGGGTGAGGCAGGTCGTGACGGATGAGGGAGGTAGTGAGGGGTGAGGCAGGTAGTGAGGGGTTAGGCAGGAAGTGAGGGGTGAGGAAGGTAGTGAGGGGTGAGGCAGGCAGCCAGGGGTGAGGGAGTTAGTGAGGGATGAGGCAGGTAGTGAGGGGTGAGGCAGGCAGTGAGGGGTTAGGGAGGTAGTGAGGGATGAGGCAGGTAGTGAAGGGTGAGGCAGGCAGTGAGGGGTGAGGCAGGTAGTGAGGGGTGAGGTAGGCAGCGAGGGGTGAGGGAGGTAGTGAGGGATGAGGCAGGTAGTGAGGGGTGTAGCAGGTAGTGAGGGGTGAGTCAAGTTGTGACGGGTGAGGTAGGTAGTGAGGGGTTAGGCAGGAAGTGAGGGGTGAGGAAGGTAGTGAGGGGTGAGGCAGGTAGCGAAGGGTGAGGCAAGGTGTGAGGGGTGAGTCAGGTTGTGAGGGGTGAGGGAGGTAGTGAAGGGTGACACAGGTTGAGGGGTGAGGCAGGCTGTGAGTGATGAGGCAGGCAGTGAGGGGTGAGTGAGGTAGTTAGGGGTGAGGCAGGCAGTGAAGGGTGAGGCAGGCAGTGAGGGGTGAGGCAGATAGTGAGGGGTGAGACAGGTAGTGAGGGGTGAGTCAGGTTGTGAGGGGTGAGGCAGGTAGTGAGGGGGTGAGTCAGGCAGCGAGGGGTGAGGCAGGAAGTGAGGGGTGAGGGAGGTAGTGAGGGATGAGGCAGGGAGTGATGGGTGAGGCAGGCAGTGAGGAATGAGGCAGGTAGTGAGGGGTGAGGCAGGTAGTGCGGCGTGAGGGAGGTAGTGAGGGGTGAGGCAGGCAGTGAGGGGTGAGGGAGGTAGTGAGGGATGAGGCAGGTAGTGATGGGTGAGGCAGGCAGTGAGGGGTGAGGCAGGTAGTGAGGGGTGAGGCAGGCAGTAAGGGTTGAGGCAGGCAGTGAGGGGTGATGCAGGTAGTGAGGGATGAGGAAGGTCGTGATGGTTGAGGGAGGTAGTGAGGGGTGAGGCAGGTAGTGAGGGGTGAGGCAGGCAGTGAGGGGTGAGGGAGGTAATGAGGGGTGAGGCAGGTAGTGAAGGGTGAGGCAGGCAGTGAGGGATGAGGCAGGTAGTGAGGGGTGCGGCAGGTAGTGAGGGGTGAGTCAAGTTGTGAGGGGTGAGGTAGGTAGTGAGGGGGGAGACAGGCAGTGAGGGGTGAGTCAGGTAGTGAGGTGTGAGTCAGGTTGTGAGGGGTGAGGCAGGTAGCGAAGGGTGAGGCAAGGTGTGAGGGGTGAGTCAGGTTGTGAGGGGTGAGGCAGGTAGTGAAGGGTGACACAGGTTGTGAGGGGTGAGGCAGGTAGTGAAGGGTGAGGCAGGTAGTGAGGGGTGAGGCAGGCAGTGAAGGGTGAGGCAGGCAGTGAGGGGTGAGGCAGATAGTGAGGGATGAGACAGGTAGTGAGGGGTGAGTCAGGTTGTGAGGGGTGAGGCAGGTAGTGAGGGGGTGAGTCAGGCAGCGAGGGGTGAGGCAGGAAGTGAGGGGTGAGTCAGGTAGTGAGGGGTGAGGCAGGTAGTGAAGGGTGAGGCAGGTACTGAGGGGTAAGGCAGGCAGTGAGGGGTGAATCAGGTTGTGAAGGGTGAGGCAGGCTGTGAGGGGTGAGGCACGCCGTGAGGGGTGAGGCATGTAGTGAGGGGTGAAGCAGGCAGTGAGAGGTGAGGCAGGTAGTGAGGGGTGAGGCAGGGTGTGAAGGGTGAGCCAGTTTGTGAGGGGTGAGGCAGGGTGTGAGGGGTGAGGGAGGCAGTGAGGGGTGATGCAGGTAGTGAGGGGTGAGGCAGGTAGTGAGTAGTGAGGCAGTTAGTGAGGGGTGAGGCAGGGTGTTAGGGGTGAGTCAGGTTGTGAGGGGTGAGGCAGGGTGTGAGGGGTGAGGGAGGCAGTGAGGGGTGATGCAGGTAGTGAGGGGTGAGGCAGGTAGTGAGTAGTGAGGCAGTTAGTGAGGGGTGAGGCAGGGTGTTAGGGGTGAGTCAGGTTGTGAGGGGTGAGGCAGGTAGTGAGGTGTGAGTCTGGTTGTGAGGGGTGAGGAAGGGTGTGAGGGGTGAAGCAGGTAGTGAGGGGTGAGGCAAGTAGTGAGGGGTGAGGCAGGTACTGAGGGGTTAGGCAGGTAGTGAGAGGTGAGTTAGGGTGTGAAGGATGAGTCAGGTTGTGAGGGGTGAGGCAGGTAGTGAGGTGTGAGTCAGGTTGTGAGGGGTGAGGCAGGTAGCGAGGGGTGAGGCAGGGTGTGAGGGGTGAGTCAGATTCTGAGGGGTGAGGCAAGTAGTGAGGGGTGAGTCAGATTGTGAGTGGTGAGGCAAGTAGGGAGGGGTGAGGCAGGCAGTGGGGGGTGAGGGAGGAAGTTAGGGGTGAGACAGGTAGTGAAGGGTGAGGCAGGTAATGAGGGGTGAGGCAGGCATTGAAGGATGAGGCAGGCAATGAGGGGTGAGGCAGCTAGTGAGTGGTGATGCAGGTAGTGAGGGGTGAGTCAGGTTGTGAGGGGTGAGTCAGGTTGTGAGGGGTGAGGCAGGTAGTGAGGGGGTGAGAGAGGTAGTGAGGGGTGAGGCAGGTAGTGAAGGGTGAGGCAGGTAGTGAGGGGTGAGGCAGGCAGTGAAGGGTAAGGCAGGTAGTGAGGGGTGAGGCAGCTAGTGAGGGGTGAGGCAGGTAGTGAGGGGTGAGGCAGGTAGTGAGGGGTGAGTCAGGTTGCGTGGGGTGAGGCAGGTAGTGACAGATGAGGCAGGTAGTGAGGGGGTGAGGGAGGTAGTGAGGGGTGAGGCAGGTAGTGAGGGATGAGGGAGGTAGTGAGGGGTGAGGCAGGCAGTAAGGGGTGAGGCAGGCAGTGAGGGGTTAGGCAGGTAGTGAGGGATGAAGCAGGTAGTGAGGCGTGAGTCAGGTTGTGAGGGGTGAGGCAGGTAGTGAGAGGTGAGGCAGGTAGTGAGGCGTGAGTTAGGTTGTGAGGGGTGAGGCAGGTAGTAAGGGGTGAGGCAGGCAGTGAGGGGTGAGTCAGGTTGTGAGGGGTGAGACAGGTAGTGAGGGGTGAGACAGATAGTGAGGGGTGAGGTAGGCTGTGAGGGGTGAGGCAGGATGTGAAGGGTGAGAAAGGTAGTGAGGGGTGAGGCAGGAAGTGAAGGGTGAGGCAGGTAGTGAAGGGTGAGGCAGGGTGTGAGGGGTGAGTCAGGTTTTGAGGGGTGAGGCAGGGAGTGATGGGTGAGTCAGGTTGCGAGTGGTAAGGCAGGCAGTGAGGGGTGAGGCAGGTAGTGAGCAGTGAGGCAGGTAGTGAGGGGTGAGGCAGGTAGCGAGGGGTGAGGCAGGTAGCGAGGGGTGAGGCAGTTAGTGAGGGGTGAGGCAGGGTGTTAGGGGTGAGTCAGGTTGTGAGGGGTGAGGCAGGTAGTGAGGGGTGAGTCTGTTTGTGAGGGGTGAGGCAGGGTGTAAGGGGTGAGTCAGGTAGTGAGGAGTGAGGCAGGTAGTGAGGGGTGAGGCAGGTAGTGAGGGATGAGGCAAGTAGTGAGGGGTGAGGCAGGTAGCGAGGGGTGAGGCAGTTAGTGAGGGGTGAGGCAGGGTGTAAGGGGTGAGTCAGGTAGTGAGGGGTGAGGCAGGTAGTGAGGGGTGAGGCAGGTAGTGAGGGGTGAGGCAGGTAGTGAGGGGTGAGGGAGGTAGTGAGGGGTGAGGCAGGTAGTGAGGGATGAGGCAGGTAGTGAGGGGTGAGGCAGGTAGCGAGGGGTGAGGCAGGTAGCGAGGGGTGAGGCAGTTAGTGAGGGGTGAGGCAGGGTGTAAGGGGTGAGTCAGGTAGTGAGGGGTGAGGCAGGTAGTGAGGGGTGAGGCAGGTAGTAAGAGGTGAAGCAGGGTGTGAGCGGTGAGGCAGGCTGTGAGGGGTGAGGCAGGTAGTGAGGGGTGAGGGAGGTAGTGAGGGGTGAGGTAGGTAGTGAAAGGTAAGGCAGGCAGTGAGAGATGAGGCTGGTAGTGAGGGGTGAGTCTGGTTTTGAAGGGTGAGGCAGGGTGTGACGGGTGAGGCAGGTAGTTAGGGGTGAGGCAGGTAGTGAGGGGTGAGGCAGGTGGTAAGGGGTGAGACAGGGTGTGAGAGGTGATGCAGGTGGTGAGGGGTAAGGCAGGTAGTGAGGGGTGAGGCAGGTAGTGAGGGGTGAGGCAGGCAGTGAGGGATGAGGCAGGCAGTGAGGGGTGAGGCAGGTAGTGAGAGGTGAGTCAGGGTGTGGGGGTTAGGCAGGTAGTAAGTGGTGAGGCCGGAAGTGAGGGGTGAGGGAGATAGTGAGGGGTGAGGCAGGCAGTGAGGGATGAGGCAGGTAGTGAGGGGTGAGGCAGGTGGTGAGGCGTGAGGCAGATAGTGAGGGGTGAGGCAGGGTGTGAGGAGTGAGGCAGGTAGTGAGGGGTGAGGTAGGCAGTGAGAGGTGAGGCAGGTAGTGAGGGGTGAGGCAGGGTGTGAGGGGCGAGTCAGGTTGTGAGGGGTGAGGCAGGTAGTGAGGGGTGAGTCATGTTGTGAGGGGAGAGGCAGGCAATGAGGGGTGAGGCAAGTAGTGAGGGGTGAGCCAGGTAGTGAGGGGTGAGTCATGTTGTGAGGGGTGAGGCAAGTAGTGAGGGGTGAGGCAGGTAGTGAGGGGTGAGGCAGGCAGTGAGGGGTGAGGCAGGTAGTGAGGGGTGAGTCAGATAGTGAGGGGTGAGGCAGGCAGTGAGGTATGAGGCAGGCAGTGAGGGGTGAGGCAGGTAGTGAGGGATAAGGCACGTAGTGAGGGGTGAGGCAGGTAGTGAGAGATGAGGCAGGCAGTGAGGGGTGAGGCAGGAAGTGAGGGGTGAGTCAGGCAGTGAGGGATGAGGCACCCTGCACGAGTGAGGCACGAGGTGTTCCAGCGTCCTGCAGGAGTGAGGGACGAGATGTTCCAGCGTCCTGCAGGAGTGAGGGATGAGGTGTTCCAGCGTCCTGCTGGAGTGAGGCACGAGGTGTTCCAGCGTCCTGCAGGAGTGAGGGACGAGGTGTTCCAACACCCTGCAGAAGTGAAGGACGAGGTGTTCGAGCGTCCTGCAGGAGTGAGGGACGAGATGTTCCAGTGTCCTGCAGGAGTGAGGGCTGAGGTGTTCGAGCGTCCTGCAGGAGTGAGGGACGAGGTGTTCCAGCGTCCTGCCGGAGTAAGGCAGGAGATGTTCGAGCGTCCTGCAGGAGTGAGGGAGGAGGTGTTCCAGCGTCTTGAAGGAATGAGGGACGAGGTGTTCCAGCGTCCTGCTGGAGTGAGGGACGAGGTGTTCCAGCGTCCTGCAGGATGAGGGACGAGGTGTTCCAGCGTCCTGCAGGAGTGAAGGACGAGATGTTCCAGCTCCCTGCAGGAGTGAGGGCTGAGGTGTTCCAGCGTCCTGCAGGAGTGAGGGACGAGGTGTTCCAGGGTCCTGCAGGAGTGAGGGACGAGATGTTCCAGTGTCCTGCAGGAAGGAGAGAGGGTGTGTTCCAGCGTCCTGCAGGAGTGAGGGACGAGGTGTTCCAGCGTCCTGCAGGAGTGAGGGACGAGGTGTTCTAGCGTCCTGCAGGAGTGAGGGACGAGGTGTTCAAGCGTTCTGCAGGAGTGAGGGACGAGGTGTTCTAGCGTCCTGCAGGAGTGAGGGACGAGGTGTTTCAGTGTCCTGCAGGAGTGAGGAGCGAGTTGTTCCAGCGTCCTGCAGGATTGAGGGACGAGGTGTTCCAGCGTCCTGCAGGACTGAGGGACTATATGTTTCAGCACCCTGCAGGAGTGAGGGACGACGTGTTCCAGCGTCCTGCAGGAGTGAGGGACGAGGTGTTCAAGCGTTCTGCAGGAGTGAGGGACGAGGTGTTCTAGCGTCCTGCAGGAGTGAGGGACGAGGTGTTCAAGCGTTCTGCAGGAGTGAGGGACGAGGTGTTCCAGCGTCCTGCAGGAGTGAGGGACGAGGTGTTTCAGTGTCCTGCAGGAGTGAGGAGCGAGTTGTTCCAGCGTCCTGCAGAATTGAGGGACGAGGTGTTCCAGCGTCCTGCAGGATTGAGGGACTATATGTTTCAGCACCCTGCAGGAGTGAGGGACGACGTGTTCCAGCGTCCTGCAGGAGTGAGGGACGAGGTGTTCAAGCGTTCTGCAGGGGTGAGGGACGAGGTGTTCTAGCGTCCTGCAGGAGTGAGGGACGAGGTGTTTCAGTGTCCTGCAGGAGTGAAGGACGAGGTGTTCAAGCACCCTGCAGGAGTGAGGGACGAGGTGTTCCAGCGCCCTGCAGGAATGAGAGACGAGGTGTTCAAGCGTTCTGCAGGAGTGAGGGACGAGGTGTTCTAGCGTCCTGCAGGAGTAAGGAACGAGTTGTTCCAGCGTCCTGCAGTAGTGAGGGACGAGGTTTTCCATCGTATTGCAGGAGTGAGGGAGGAGGTGTTCCAGCACCCTGAAGGAGTGAGGGAGGAGGTGTTCCAGCGTCCTGCAGGAGTGAGGGACGAGGTGTTCCAGCGTCCTGCAGGAGTGAGGGAGGAGGTGTTCCAGCGTCCTGCAGGAGTGAGGATGAGGTGTTCCAGCGTCCTGCAGGAGTGAGGTACGAGGTGTTCCAGCACCCTGCGGGAGTGAGGGACGAGGTGTTCTAGCACCCTGCAGGAATGAGGGACGACGTGTACCAGCGTCCTGCAGGAGTGAGGGACGAGGTGTTTCAGTGTCCTGCAGGAGTGAAGGACGAGGTGTTCAAGCACCCTGCAGGAGTGAGGGAGGAGGTGTTCCAGCGTCCTGCGGGAGTGAGGGACGAGGTGTTTCAGTGTCCTGCAGGAGTGAGGGACGAGGTGTTCTAGCGTCCTGCAGGAGTGAGGGACGAGGTGTTTCAGTGTCCTGCAGGAGTGAAGGACGAGGTGTTCAAGCGTTCTGCAGGAATGAGGGACGAGGTGTTCTAGCGTCCTGCAGGAGTGAGGGACGAGGTGTTCAAGCGTTCTGCAGGAGTGAGGGACGAGGTGTTCTAGCGTCCTGCAGGAGTGAGGGACGAGGTGTTTCAGTGTCCTGCAGGAGTGAAGGACGAGGTGTTCAAGCACCCTGCAGGAGTGAGGGACGAGGTGTTCCAGCGCCCTGCAGGAATGAGAGACGAGGTGTTCAAGCGTTCTGCAGGAGTGAGGGACGAGGTGTTCTAGCGTCCTGCAGGAGTAAGGAACGAGTTGTTCCAGCGTCCTGCAGTAGTGAGGGACGAGGTGTTCAAGCGTTCTGCAGGAGTGAGGGACGAGGTGTTCTAGCGTCCTGCAGGAGTGAGGGACGAGGTGTTTCAGCGTGCTGCAGGAGTGAGGAGAAGGTGTTCCAGCACCTTGCAGGAGTGAGGGACGAGGTGTTCCAGCACCCTGCAGGATTGAGGGACGAAGTGTTCAAGCACCCTGCAGGAGTGAAGGACGAGGTGTTCCAGTTCCCTGCAGGAGTGAGGGAGGAGGTGTTCCAGTGCCCTGCAGGAGTGAGAAGGTGTTCCAGCACCTTGCAGGAGTGAGGGACGAGGTGTTCCAGCACCCTGCAGGAGTGAGGGACGAGGTGTTCCAGCACCCTGCAGGAGTGAGGGACGAGGTGTTCAAGCACCCTGCAGGAGTGAGGGAGGAGGTGTTCCAGCACCTTGCAGGAGTGAGGGACGAGGTGTTCCAGCGTGCTGCAGGAGTGAGGGAGCAGGTGTTCCATCACCCTGCAGGAGTGAGGGACGAGGTGTTCCAGCACCCTGCAGGAGTGAGGGACGAGGTGTTCCAGCACCCTGTAGGAGTGAGGGAGGAGGTGTTCCAGCGTGCTGCAGGAGTGAGGGAGGAGGTGTTCCATCACCCTGCAGGAGTGAGGGACGAGGTGTTCCAGCACCCTGCAGGAGTGAGGGACGAGGTGTTCCAGCGTGCTGCAGGAGTGAGGGAGGAGGTGCTCCATCACCTTGCAGGAGTGAGGGAGGAGGTGTTCCATCACCCTGCAGGAGTGAGGGAGGAGGTGTTCCAGCGTGCTGCAGGAGTGAGGGAGGAGGTGTTCCAGCGTGCTGCAGGAGTGAGGGAGGAGGTGTTCCATCACCCTGCAGGAGTGAGGGACGAGGTGTTCCAGCACCCTGCAGGAGTGAGGGAGGAGGTGTTCCAGCGTGCTGCAGGAGTGAGGGAGGAGGTGCTCCATCACCCTGCAGGAGTGAGGGAGGAGGTGTTCCAGCGTGCTGCAGGAGTGAGGGAGGAGGTGTTCCAGCACCCTGCAGGAGTGAGGGAGGAGGTGTTCCAGCACCCTGCAGGAGTGAGGGAGGAGGTGTTCCAGCACCCTGCAGGAGTGAGGGAGGAGGTGTTCCAGCACCCTGCAGGAGTGAGGGAGGAGGTGCTCCTCCTGGAGGAGGAGGAGGTGCCTCCCGTGTCACACCAGGAAGAGGAGCTGGAGTTTGGCACTGGCGGCTGAGACATGATGACGTCATGGTGCTCAATGTGAAGGTTGAGGAACCTTATTTATATCGCAAGTTCTCGGCTCAAGAACTGATGTCTCCCGCCATGGCGGGGCCCGAAATGTGTATTTTGATATCGTGTGCTGTGGTGGAGAGAGAGAGAGAGAGAGAGAGAGAGAGAGAGAGAGAGAGAGAGAGAGAGAGAGAGAGAGAGAGAGAGAGAGAGAGAGAGAGAGAGAGAGAGAGAGAAAGAGGAGGTCGTGGGACGACGCCTCCTGCAGGAATCACTCATCTTGTGGAGAAATTTGTCCTCTGAATGATTGTGCCTCCGTCAGGAGGGCGTTCAACACCCAGGTGCAGTGCGTCCGTCAGGAGGGCGTTCAACAGTCAGGTGCACTCAGGGCACTTCCTCCGTCAGGAGGGCGTTCAACATCCAGGTGCAGTGCGTCCGTCAGGAAGGTGTTCAACACTCAGGTGCACTCAGGGCACTTCCTCCGTCAGGAGGGCGTTCAACACCCAGGTGCAGTGCGTCCGTCAGGAAGGTGTTCAACACTCAGGTGCACTCAGGGCACTTCCTCCGTCAGGAGGGCGTTCAACACCCAGGTGCAGTGCGTCCGTCAGGAGGGCGTTCAACACTCAGGTGCACTCAGGGCACTTCCTCCGTCAGGAATCACTCATCTTGTGGAGAAATTTGTCCTCTGAATGATTGTGCCTCCGTCAGGAGGGCGTTCAACACCCAGGTGCAGTGCGTCCGTCAGGAGGGCGTTCAACAGTCAGGTGCACTCAGGGCACTTCCTCCGTCAGGAGGGCGTTCAACATCCAGGTGCAGTGCGTCCGTCAGGAAGGTGTTCAACACTCAGGTGCACTCAGGGCACTTCCTCCGTCAGGAGGGCGTTCAACACCCAGGTGCAGTGCGTCCGTCAGGAAGGTGTTCAACACTCAGGTGCACTCAGGGCACTTCCTCCGTCAGGAGGGCGTTCAACACCCAGGTGCAGTGCGTCCGTCAGGAGGGCGTTCAACACTCAGGTGCACTCAGGGCACTTCCTCCGTCAGGAGGGCGTTCAACACCCAGGTGCAGTGCGTCCGTCAGGAGGGCGTTCAACAGTCAGGTGCACTCAGGGCACTTCCTCCGTCAGGAGGGCGTTCAACACCCAGGTGCAGTGCGTCCGTCAGGAAGGCGTTCAACAGTCAGGTGCACTCAGGGGCAGTGCCTCCGTCAGGAGGGCGTTCAACATCCAGGTGCAGTGCGTCCGTCAGGAGGGCGTTCAACAGTCGGGTGCACTCAGGGCACTTCCTCCGTCAGGAGGGCGTTCAACACCCAGGTGCAGTGCGTCCGTCAGGAGGGCGTTCAACAGTCAGGTGCACTCAGGGGCAGTGCCTCCGTCAGGAGGGCGTTCAACACCCAGGTGCAGTGCGTCCGTCAGGAGGGCGTTCAACAGTCGGGTGCACTCAGGGCACTTCCTCCGTCAGGAGGGCGTTCAACACCCAGGTGCAGTGCGTCCGTCAGGAGGGCGTTCAACAGTCAGGTGCACTCAGGGCACTTCCTCCGTCAGGAGGGCGTTCAACACCCAGGTGCAGTGCGTCCGTCAGGAGGGCGTTCAACACTCAGGTGCACTCAGGGCACTTCCTCCGTCAGGAGGGCGTTCAACACCCAGGTGCAGTGCGTCCGTCAGGAGGGCGTTCAACAGTCAGGTGCACTCAGGGCACTTCCTCCGTCAGGAGGGCGTTCAACACCCAGGTGCAGTGCGTCCGTCAGGAGGGCGTTCAACAGTCAGGTGCACTCAGGGCACTTCCTCCGTCAGGAGGGCGTTCAACACCCAGGTGCAGTGCGTCCGTCAGGAAGGCGTTCAACAGTCAGGTGCACTCAGGGGCAGTGCCTCCGTCAGGAGGGCGTTCAACACCCAGGTGCAGTGCGTCCGTCAGGAGGGCGTTCAACAGTCAGGTGCACTCAGGGCACCTCCTCCGTCAGGAGGGCGTTCAACACCCAGGTGCAGTGCGTCCGTCAGGAGGGCGTTCAACAGTCAGGTGCACTCAGGGGCAGTGCCTCCGTCAGGAGGGCGTTCAACACCCAGGTGCAGTGCGTCCGTCAGGAGGGCGTTCAACAGTCAGGTGCACTCAGGGGCAGTGCCTCCGTCAGGTGTGTCCCCTGCCACGCATCTCCCAGCTCTCTCTCTCCCGTCCTTCGTGTAGTCATGACAGGACTGTACAGACCTCGCCCGTCCTCTCCAGATACTGTCTTACTCCATCCAATACTGTCACGGACAGGAGGAGGAGGAGGAGGAAGAGGAGGAGGAGGAGGAGGAAGGGGCTGGGCTTTTGCCAGGCCCGACACGCCAGTCGTACTATGTTCTTCATCTCTGACGTCCCTCTGGCGTAGGACTCTGGCGTCGGACTCTGGCGTAGGACACTTCTCCCAACCACTTTCAGTCTTCCTCTGGTTCCAGGACCTGGTCTCCATAGCCCTACAGACGTCCCTCTGGCGTCGGACTCTGGCGTAGGACACTTCTCCCAACCACCTTCAGTCCTCCTCTGGTTCCAGGACCTGGTCTCCATGGCCCCACAGAAGGTCGGTAGGAGCTTTTCCTCAAGTATCCGACGACCTCATCTCCAAGCCCAGGTTCTCTGCTAACGAGGTGTTTAACTACGCCATAGAAGATGGGAAGAGAGAGAGAGAGAGAGAGAGAGAGAGAGAGAGAGAGAGAGAGAGAGAGAGAGAGAGAGAGAGAGAGAGAGAGAGAGAGAGAGAGAGAGAGAGAGAGAGAGAGAGAGAGATCAAGGCTCTCCCATTCTTAATGTTGGAAGAGTATCACTTCGCCATGTTCCAAGGCCGTCGCTCCCACTCTACCATACCTCGAGGAGGTTGTTTTTCACTTCCATCACGCCCTAGTCACACGCCCACCCACATACACATGTATATATATACACGTCCACACACTCAAATATACATACCTATACATCTCAATGTACACATATATATACACACACAGACATATACATATATACACATGTACATAATTCATACTGTCTGCCTTTATTCATTTCCCATCGCCACCTCGCCACACATGGAATAACAACCCCCTACCCCCTCATGTGTGCGGGGTAGCGCTAGGAAAAGACAACAAAGGCCCCATTCGTTCACACTCAGGCTCTAGCTGTTATGTAATAATGCACCGAAACCACAGCTCCCTTTCCACATCCAGGCCCCACAGAACTTTCCATGGTTTACCCCAGACGCTTCTTATGCCCTGGTTCAATCCATTGACAGCACGTCGACCCCGGTAAACCACATCGTTCCAATTCACTTTACTCCTTGCACGCCTTTCACCCTCCTGCATGTTCAGGCCCCGATCACTCAAAATCTTTTTCACTCCATCTTTCCACCTCCAATTTGGTCTCCCACTTCTCCTCGTTCCCTCCACCGCTGACACATATATCCTCTTGGTCAATCTTTCCTCACTCATTCTCTCCATGTGACCAAACCATTTCAAAACACCCTCTTCTGCTCTCTCAACCACACTCCCCTCCTTGTATTTTAACTTTCTAAAAGGAGAAACAGAAGAGAAGTCACACGGGGAGTGCTCATTCTCCTCGAAGGCTCAGATTGGGGTGTCTAAATGTGTGTGGATGTAAGTTACCAAGATGAGAAAAAAGGAGAGATAGGTAGTATATTTGAGGAGAGGAACCTGGATGTTTTGTCTCTGAGTAAAACAAAGCTCAAGGGTAAGGGGGAAGAGGGGTTTGGGAATGTCTTGGGAGTAAAGCCAGGGGTTAGTGAGAGGACAAGAGCAAGGGAAGGAGTAGCACTACTCCTGAAACAGGAGTGGTGGGAGTATGTGATAGAGTGTAAGAAAGTAAACTCTAGATTGATATGGGTAAAACTGAAAGTTGATGGAGAGAGATGGGTGATTATTGGTGCATGTGCACCTGGGCATGAGAAGAAAGATCATGAGAGGCAAGTGTTTTGGGAGCAGCTGAATGAGTGTGTTAGTGGTTTTGATGCACGAGACCGGGTTATAGTGATGGGTGATTTGAATGCAAAGGTGAGTAATGTGGCAGTTGAGGGAATAATTGGTATACATGGGGTGTTCAGTGTTATAAATGAAAATGGTGAAGAGCTTGTAGATTTATGTGCTGAAAAAGGACTGGTGATTGGGAATACCTGGTTTAAAAAGAGAGATATACATAAGTATACGTATGTAAGTAGGAGAGATGGCCAGAGAGCGTTATTGGATTACGTGTCAATTGATATGCGCGCGAAAGAGAGACTTTTGGATGTTAATGTGCTGAGAGGGGCAGCTGGAGGGATGTCTGATCATTATCTTGTGGAGGCGAAGGTGAAGATTTGTAGAGGTTTTCATAAAAGAAGAGACAATGTTTGGGTGAAGAGAGTGGTGAGAGTAAGTGAGCTTGGGAAAGAGACTTGTGTGAGGAAGTACCAGGAGAGACTGAGTACAGAATGGAAAAAGGTGAGAACAAAGGAGGGAAGGGGAGTGGGGGAGGAATGGGATGTATTTAGGGAAGCAGTTATGGCTTGCGCAAAAGATGCTTGTGGCATGAGACGTTTGGGAGGTGAGCAGATTAGAAAGGGTAGTGAGTGGTGGGATGAAGGAGTAAGATTATTAGTGAAAGAGAAGAGAGAGGCATTTGGACGACTTTTTGCTGGGAAATAATGCAAATGAGTGGGAGATGTATAAAAGAAAGAGGCAGGAGGTCAAGAGATGAAAAAGAGGGCAAATGAGAGTTGAGGTGAGAGAGTATCATTAAATTTTAGGGAGAATAAAAAGGTGTTTTGGAAGGAGGTAAATAAAATGCGTAAGACAAGGGAACAAATGGGAACTTCAGTGAAGGGGGCAAATGGGGAGGTGATCACAAGTAGTGGAGATGTGAGAAGGAGATGGAGTGAGTATTTTGAAGGTTTGTTGAATATGTTCGATGATAGAGTGGCAGATATAGGGTGTTTTGGTCGAGGTGGTGTGCAAAGTGAGAGGGTTAGGGAAAATGATTTGGTAAATAGAGAAGAGGTAGTAAAAGCTTTACGGAAGATGAAAGCCGGCAAGGCAGCAGGTTTGGATGGTATTGCGGTGGAATTTATTAAAAAAGGGGGTGACTGTATTGTTGACTGGTTGGTAAGGTTATTAATGTATATATGATTCATGGTGAGGTGCCTGAGGATTGGCGGAATGCGTGCATAGTGCCATTGTACAAAGGCAAAGGGGATAAGAGTGAGTGCTCAAATTACAGAGGTATAAGTTTGTTGAGTACTCCTGGGAAATTATATGGGAGGGTACTGATTGAGAGGGTGAAGGCATGTACAGAGCATCAGATTGGGGAAGAGCAGTGTGGTTTCAGAAGTGGTAGAGGATGTGTGGATCAGGTGTTTGCTTTGAAGAATGTATGTGAGAAATACTTAGGAAAACAAATGGATTTGTATGTAGCATTTATGGATCTGGAGAAGGCATATGATAGAGTTGATAGAGATGCTCTGTGGAAGGTATTAAAAATATATGGTGTGGAAGGCAAGTTGTTAGAAGCAGTGAAAAGTTTTTATCGAGGATGTAAGGCATGTGTACGTGTAGGAAGAGAGGAAAGTGATTGGTTCTCAGTGAATGTAGGTTTGCGGCAGGGGTGTGTGATGTCTCCATGGTTGTTTAATTTGTTTATGGATGGGGTTGTTAGGGAGGTGAATGCAAGAGTTTTGGAAAGAGGGGCAAGTATGCAGTCTTTTGTGGATGAGAGAGCTTAGGAAGTGAGTCAGTTGTTGTTTGCTGATGATACAGCGCTGGTGGCTGATTCATATGAGAAACTGCAGAAGCTGGTGACTGAGTTTGGTAAAGTATGTGAAAGAAGAAAGTTGAGAGTAAATGTGAATAAGGGCAAGGTTATTAGGTACAGTAGGGTTGAGGGACAAGTAAACTGGGAGGTAAGTTTGAATGGAGAAAAACTGGAGGAGGTGAAGTGTTTTAGATATCTGGGAGTGGATTTGGCAGCGGATTGAACAATGGAAGCGGAACTGAATCATAGGGTGGGGGAGGGGGCGAAAGTTCTGGGAGCCTTGAAGAATGTGTGGAAGTCGAAAACATTATCTCGGAAAGCGAAAATGGGTATGTTTGAAGGAATAGTGGTTCCAAAATGTTGTATGGTTGCGAGGCGTGTGCTATGGATAGAGTTGTGCGCAGGAGGGTGGATGTGCTGGAAATGAGATGTGGTGTGAGGTGGTTTGATCGAGTAAGTAATAATAGGGTATGAGAGATGTGTGGTAATAGAAAGAGTGTGGTTGAGAGAGCAGAAGAGGGTGTTTTGAAATGGTTTGGTCACATGGAGAGAATGAGTGAGGAAAGATTGACCAAGAGAATATATGTGTCAGAGGTGGAGGGAACGAGGAGAAGTGGGAGACCAAATTGGAGGTGGAAAGATGGAGTGAAAAAGATTTTGAGTGATCGGGGCCTGAGCATGCAGGAGAGTGCAAGGCGTGCAAGGAATAGAGTGAATTGGAACGATGTGGTATACCAGGGTCGACGTGCTGTCAATGGATTGAACCAGAGGATGTGAAGCGCCTGGGGTATGGAAAGTTCTGTGGGGCCTCTCTCATCCCCAACAGACTTCATACTTGCCCCTCTTTCCAAAACTCTTGCATTCACCTCCCTAACAACCCCATCCATAAACAAATTAAACAACCATGGAGACATCACACATCCATATATATATATATATATTTGGATGGGGTTGTTAGGGAGGTGAATGCAAGAGTTTTGGAAAGAGGGGCAAGTATGAAGTCTGTTGGGGATGAGAGAGCTTGGGAAGTGAGTCAGTTGTTGTTCGCTGATGATACAGCGCTGGTGGTTGATTCATGTGAGAAACTGCAGAAGCTGGTGACTGAGTTTGGTAAAGTATGTGAAAGAAGAAAGTTAAGAGTAAATGTGAATAACAGCAAGGTTATTAGGTACAGTAGGGTTGAGGGTCAAGTCAATTGGGAGGTGAGTTTGAAGGGAGAAAAACTGGAGGAAGTGAAGTGTTTTAGATATCTGGGAGTGGATCTGGCAGCGGATGGAACCATGGAAGCGGAAGTGGATCATAGGGTGGGGGAGGGGGCGAAAATTCTGGGAGCCTTGAAGAATGTGTGGAAGTCGAGAACATTATCTCGGAAAGCAAAAATGGGTATGTTTGAAGGAATAGTGGTTCCAACAATGTTGTATGGTTGCGAGGCGTGGGCTATGGATAGAGTTGTGCGCAGGAGGATGGATGTGCTGGAAATGAGATGTTTGAGGACAATGTGTGGTGTGAGGTGGTTTGATCGAGTAAGTAACGTAAGGGTAAGAGAGATGTGTGGAAATAAAAAGAGCGTGGTTGAGAGAGCAGAAGAGGGTGTTTTGAAATGGTTTGGGCACATGGAGAGAATGAGTGAGGAAAGATTGACCAAGAGGATATATGTGTCGGAGGTGGAGGGAACGAGGAGAAGAGGGAGACCAAATTGGAGGTGGAAAGATGGAGTGAAAAAGATTTTGTGTGATCGGGGCCTGAACATGCAGGAGGGTGAAAGGAGGGCAAGGAATAGAGTGAATTGGAGCGATGTGGTATACCGGGGTTGACGTGCTGTCGGTGGATTGAATCAAGGCATGTGAAGCGTCTGGGGTAAACCATGGAAAGCTGTGTAGGTATGTATATTTGCGTGTGTGGACGTATGTATATACATGTGTATGGGGGTGGGTTGGGCTATTTCTTTCGTCTGTTTCCTTGCGCTACCTCGCAAACGCGGGAGACAGCGACAAAGCAAAAAGAAAAAAAAAAAATATATATATATATATATATATATTTTTTTTTTTTTTTTTTTTTTTTTTTTTTTATACTTTGTCGCTGTCTCCCGCGTTTGCGAGGTAGCGCAAGGAAACAGACGAAAGAAATGGCCCAACCCCCCCCCCCCATACACATGTACATACACACGTCCACACACGCAAATATACATACCTACACAGCTTTCCATGGTTTACCCCAGACGCTTCACATGCCTTGATTCAATCCACTGACAGCACGTCAACCCCTGTATACCACATCGCTCCAATTCACTCTATTCCTTGCCCTCCTTTCACCCTCCTGCATGTTCAGGCCCCGATCACACAAAATCTTTTTCACTCCATCTTTCCACCTCCAATTTGGTCTCCCTCTTCTCCTCGTTCCCTCCACCTCCGACACATATATCCTCTTGGTCAATCTTTCCTCACTCATTCTCTCCATGTGCCCAAACCATTTCAAAACACCCTCTTCTGCTCTCTCAACCACGCTCTTTTTATTTCCACACATCTCTCTTACCCTTACGTTACTTACTCGATCAAACCACCTCACACCACACATTGTCCTCAAACATCTCATTTCCAGCACATCCATCCTCCTGCGCACAACTCTATCCATAGCCCACGCCTCGCAACCATACAACATTGTTGGAACCACTATTCCTTCAAACATACCCATTTTTGCTTTCCGAGATAATGTTCTCGACTTCCACACATTTTTCAAGGCTCCCAAAATTTTCGCCCCCTCCCCCACCCTATGATCCACTTCCGCTTCCATGGTTCCATCCGCTGCCAGATCCACTCCCAGATATCTAAAACACTTCACTTCCTCCAGTTTTTCTCCATTCAAACTCACCTCCCAATTGACTTGACCCTCAACCCTACTGTACCTAATAACCTTGCTCTTATTCACATTTACTCTTAACTTTCTTCTTCCACACACTTTACCAAACTCAGTCACCAGCTTCTGCAGTTTCTCACATGAATCAGCCACCAGCGCTGTATCATCAGCGAACAACAACTGACTCACTTCCCAAGCTCTCTCATCCCCAACAGACTTCATACTTGCCCCTCTTTCCAGGACTCTTGCATTTACCTCCCTAACAACCCCATCCATAAACAAATTAAACAACCATGGAGACATCACACACCCCTGCCGCAAACCTACATTCACTGAGAACCAATCACTTTCCTCTCTTCCTACACGTACACATGCCTTACATCCTCGATAAAAACTTTTCACTGCTTCTAACAACTTGCCTCCCACACCATATATTCTTAATACCTTCCACAGAGCATCTCTATCAACTCTATCATATGCCTTCTCCAGATCCATAAATGCTACATACAAATCCATTTGCTTTTCTAAGTATTTCTCACATACATTCTTCAAAGCAAACACCTGATCCACACATCCTCTACCACTTCTGAAACCGCACTGCTCTTCCCCAATCTGATGCTCTGTACATGCCTTCACCCTCTCAATCAATACCCTCCCATATAATTTACCAGGAATACTCAACAAACTTATACCTCTGTAATTTGAGCACTCACTCTTATCCCCTTTGCCTTTGTACAATGGCACTATGCACGCATTCCGCCAATCCTCAGGCACCTCACCATGAGTCATACATACATTAAATAACCTTACCAACCAGTCAACAATACAGTCACCCCCTTTTTTAATAAATTCCACTGCAATACCATCCAAACCTGCTGCCTTGCCGGCTTTCATCTTTCGCAAAGCTTTTACTACCTCTTCTCTGTTTACCAAATCATTTTCCCTAACCCTCTCACTTTGCACACCACCTCGACCAAAACACCCTATATCTGCCACTCTGTCATCAGACACATTCAACAAACCTTCAAAATACTCATTCCATCTCCTTCTCACATCACCACTACTTGTTATCACCTCCCCATTTACGCCCTTCACTGAAGTTCCCATTTGCTCCCTTGTCCGACGCACCCTATTTACCTCCTTCCAGAACATCTTTTTATTCTCCCTAAAATTTACAGATAGTCTCTCACCCCAACTCTCATTTGCCCTTTTTTTCACCTCTTGCACCTTTCTCTTGACCTCCTGTCTCTTTCTTTTATACTTCTCCCACTCAATTGCATTTTTTCCCTGCAAAAATCGTCCAAATGCCTCTCTCTTCTCTTTCACTAATACTCTTACTTCTTCATCCCACCACTCACTACCCTTTCTAAACAGCCCACCTCCCACTCTTCTCATGCCACAAGCATCTTTTGCGCAATCCATCACTGATTCCCTAAATACATCCCATTCCTCCCCCACTCCCCTTACTTCCATTGTTCTCACCTTTTTCCATTCTGTACACAGTCTCTCCTGGTACTTCCCCACACAGGTCTCCTTCCCAAGCTCACTTACTCTCACCACCTTCTTCACCCCAACATTCACTCCTCTTTTCTGAAAACCCATACTAATCTTCACCTTAGCCTCCACAAGATAATGATCAGACATCCCTCCAGTTGCACCTCTCAGCACATTAACACATTAACATCCAAAAAATATATATATATATTTTTTTTTTTATACTATTTGCCATTTCCCGCGTTAGCGAGGTAGCGTTAACAACAGAGAACTGGGCCTTAGAGGGAATATCCTCACCTGACCCCCTTCTCTGTTCCTTCTTTTGGAAGATTAAAAAAAAACAAGAAAGGGGAGGATTTCCAGCCACCCGCTCCCTCCCCTTTTAGTCGCCTTCTACGACATGCAGGGAATACGTGGGAAGTATTCTTTCTCCCCTATCCCCAGGGATATATATATATATATATATATATATATATATATATATATATATATATATATATATATATATATATATATATATATATATATATATATATATATATATATATATATATATATATATATATATATCCTTTCTGTAACACTATAGTTCCTTCCCAGCTTACAAAGATAAGTTCCCCAAGTTCAAGTTACATTAAACTTTTCCGCCGAATTCAGAGCAGACACAGGACTCGCAAGAGAACTCGATCATTTATTGAAAGGCATAACGAAAACCTTTCTCCATTCCTTCAGCCAAAAGTATCTTGACAG
>NC_092228.1:46945063-47107563 GCF_036320965.1 Panulirus ornatus
ATATCCCTGGGGATAGGGGATTAAGAGTACTTCCCACGTATTCCCTGCGTGTCGTAGAAGGCGACTAAAAGGGGAGGGAGCGGGGGGCTGGAAATCCTCCCCTCTCGGTTTTTTTTTAATTTTCCAAAAGAAGGAACAGAGAATTGGGCCAGGTGAGGGTATTCCCTCAAAGGCCCAGTCTTCTGTTCTTGGCGATACCTCGCTGATGCGGGGAAATGGCGAATAGTTTGAAAGAAAAGAAAATATATATATATATATATATATATATATATATATATATATATATATATATATATATATATATATATACATATATACATATATATATATGTATATATATATATATATATATATATATATATATATATATATATATATATATATATATATATATATATATATATATATATATATATATATTTTTTTTTTTTTTTTATACTTTGTCGCTGTCTCCCGCGTTTGCGAGGTAGCGCAAGGAAACAGACGAAAGAAATGGCCCAACCCCCCCCCCCATACACATGTACATACACACGTCCACACACGCAAATATACATACCTACACAGCTTTCCATGGTTTACCCCAGACGCTTCACATGCCTTGATTCAATCCACTGACAGCACGTCAACCCCTGTATACCACATCGCTCCAATTCACTCTATTCCTTGCCCTCCTTTCACCCTCCTGCATGTTCAGGCCCCGATCACACAAAATCTTTTTCACTCCATCTTTCCACCTCCAATTTGGTCTCCCTCTTCTCCTCGTTCCCTCCACCTCCGACACATATATCCTCTTGGTCAATCTTTCCTCACTCATTCTCTCCATGTGCCCAAACCATTTCAAAACACCCTCTTCTGCTCTCTCAACCACGCTCTTTTTATTTCCACACATCTCTCTTACCCTTACGTTACTTACTCGATCAAACCACCTCACACCACACATTGTCCTCAAACATCTCATTTCCAGCACATCCATCCTCCTGCGCACAACTCTATCCATAGCCCACGCCTCGCAACCATACAACATTGTTGGAACCACTATTCCTTCAAACATACCCATTTTTGCTTTCCGAGATAATGTTCTCGACTTCCACACATTTTTCAAGGCTCCCAAAATTTTCGCCCCCTCCCCCACCCTATGATCCACTTCCGCTTCCATGGTTCCATCCGCTGACAGATCCACTCCCAGATATCTAAAACACTTCACTTCCTCCAGTTTTTCTCCATTCAAACTCACCTCCCAATTGACTTGACCCTCAACCCTACTGTACCTAATAACCTTGCTCTTATTCACATTTACTCTTAACTTTCTTCTTCCACACACTTTACCAAACTCAGTCACCAGCTTCTGCAGTTTCTCACATGAATCAGCCACCAGCGCTGTATCATCAGCGAACAACAACTGACTCACTTCCCAAGCTCTCTCATCCCCAACAGACTTCATACTTGCCCCTCTTTCCAGGACTCTTGCATTTACCTCCCTAACAACCCCATCCATAAACAAATTAAACAACCATGGAGACATCACACACCCCTGCCGCAAACCTACATTCACTGAGAACCAATCACTTTCCTCTCTTCCTACACGTACACATGCCTTACATCCTCGATAAAAACTTTTCACTGCTTCTAACAACTTGCCTCCCACACCATATATTCTTAATACCTTCCACAGAGCATCTCTATCAACTCTATCATATGCCTTCTCCAGATCCATAAATGCTACATACAAATCCATTTGCTTTTCTAAGTATTTCTCACATACATTCTTCAAAGCAAACACCTGATCCACACATCCTCTACCACTTCTGAAACCGCACTGCTCTTCCCCAATCTGATGCTCTGTACATATATATATATATATATATATATATATATATATATATATATATATATATATATATATATATATATATATATATATATATATATATATATATATATATACATATATATATATGTATATATGTATATATATATATATATATATATATATATATATATATATATATATATATATATATATATATATATATATATATATATATATATATATATATGATCCACTTCCGCTTCCATGGTTCCATCCGCTGCCAGATCCACTCCCAGATATCTAAAACACTTCACTTCCTCCAGTTTTTCTTCATTCAAACTCACCTCCCAATTGACTTGACCCTCAACCCTACTGTACCTAATAACCTTGCTCTTATTCACATTTACTCTTAACTTTCTTCTTTCACACACTTTACCAAACTCATTCACCAGCTTCTGCAGTTTCTCACATGAATCAGCCACCAGCGCTGTATCATCAGCGAACAACAACTGACTCACTTTCCAAGCTCTCTCATCCCCAACAGACTTCATACTTGCCCCTCTTTCCAAAACTCTTGCATTCACCCCCCTAACAACCCCATCCATAAACAAATTAAACAACCATGGAGACATCACACACCCCTGCCGCAAACCTACATTCACTGAGAACCAATCACTTTCCTCTCTTCCTACACGTACACATGCCTTACATCCTCGATAAAAACTTTTCACTGCTTCTAACAACTTTCCTCCCACACCATATATTCTTAATACCTTCCACAGAGCATCTCTATCAACTCTATCATATGCCTTCTCCAGATCCATAGGGTGGGGGAGGGGGCGAAAATTCTGGGAGCCTTGAAGAATGTGTGGAAGTCGAGAACATTATCTCGGAAAGCAAAAATGGGTATGTTTGAAGGAATAGTGGTTCCAACAATGTTGTATGATTGCGAGGCGTGGGCTATGGATAGAGTTGTGCGCAGGAGGATGGGTGTGCTGGAAATGAGATGTTTGAGGACAATGTGTGGTGTGAGGTGGTTTGATCGAGTAAGTAACGTAAGGGTAAGAGAGATGTGTGGAAATAAAAAGAGCGTGGTTGAGAGAGCAGAAGAGGGTGTTTTGAAATGGTTTGGGCACATGGAGAGAATGAGTGAGGAAAGATTGACCAAGAGGATATATGTGTCGGAGGTGGAGGGAACGAGGAGAAGAGGGAGACCAAATTGGAGGTGGAAAGATGGAGTGAAAAAGATTTTTTGTGATCGGCACATAAATCTACAAGCTCTTCACCATTTCCATTGACAACACTGAACACCCCATGTATACCAATTATTCCCTCAACTGCCACATTACTCACCTTTGCATTCAAATCACCCATCACTATAACCCGGTCTCGTGCATCAAAACCACTAACACACTCATTCAGCTGCTCCCAAAACACTTGCCTCTCATGATCTTTCTTCTCATGCCCAGGTGCATATGCACCAATAATCACCCACCTCTCTCCATCAACTTTCAGTTTTACCCATATTAATCGAGAATTTACTTTCTTACATTCTATCACATACTCCCACATATATATATATATATATATATATATATATATATATATATATATATATATCTTTCTTTCATACTATTCGCCATTTCCCGCGTTAGCGAGGTAGCGTTAAGAACAGAGGACTGGACCTTTGAGGGAATATCCTCAACGGCCCCCTTCCCTGTTCCTTCTTTTGGAAAATTAAAAAAAAAAAAGAGAGGGGAGGATTTCCAGCCCCCCGCTCCCTATATATATATATATATATATATATATATATTTACTAATTTATTTATTTATCTATTTTATTATACTTTGTCGCTGTCTCTCGCGTTAGCGAGGTAGCGCAAGGAAACAGACGAAAGAAAGGCCCAACCCACCCACATACACATGTATATACATACACATCCGCACACGCAAATATACATACCTATACATTTCAACATATAGATACATACACATACACCGACATATACATATATACGCATGTACATAATTCATACTGTCTGCCCTTATTCATTCCCGTCACCACCTCGCCACACATGAAATGACAACTCCCTCCCCCCGTATGTGCGCGAGGTAGCGCTAAGAAAAGACAACAAAGGCCACATTCGTTCACACTCAGTCTCTAGCTGTCATGTAATAATGCACCGAAACCACAGCTCCCTTTCCACATCCAGGCCCTACAGAACTTTCCATGGTTTACCCCAGACGCTTCACATGCCCTGGTTCAATCCATTGACAGCACGCCGAACTCGGTATACCACATCGTTCCAATTCACTCTATTCCTTACACGCCTTTCACCCTCCTGTATGTTCATGCCCCGATCGCTCAAAATCTTTTTCACTCCATCCTTCCACCTCCAGTTTGTTCTCCCACTTCTCGTTCCCTCCACCTCTGACACATATATCCATTTCAATACATTCTCCTCTGCTCTCTCAGCCACACCCATTTTATTACCACACATCTCTCTTACCCTTTCATTACTTACTCGATCAAACCACCTCACACCACATATTGTCCTCAAACAACTTATTTCCAACACATCCACCCTCCTCCGCACAAACCTATCTACAGCCCACGCCTCTTAACCATATGACATTGTTGGAACCACTATTCCTTAAAACATACCTATTTTTGCTTTCCAAATAACGTTCTCGACTTCCACACATTCTTCAACGCTCCCAGAACTTTCGCCCCCTTCCCCACCCCATGATTCACTTCCGCTTCCATGGTTCCATCCGCTGCCAACTCCACTCTCAGATATCTAAAACATTTCACTTCCTCCCTCCAGTTTTTCTCCATTCAAACTTACCTCCCAATTGACTTGTCCCTCAACCCTACTGTACCTAATAACCTTGCTCTTATTCACATTTACTCTCAGCTTTCTTCTTTCTCACACTTTACCAAACTCAGTCACCAGCTTCTGCAGTTTCTGACCCGAATCAGCCACCAGAGTTGTATCATCAGCGAACAACTACAGACTCACTTCCTAAGCCCTCTCTTCCACAACAGACTGAATACTTGCCCCTCTCCCCAAAACTCTTGCTTTCACCTCCCTAACAACCCTATCCATAAACAAATTAAACAACCATGGAGACATCACGCACTCCTGCCGCAAACCGACATTCACTGGGAACCAATCACTTTCCTCTCTTCCTACTCGTACATATGCCTTACATCCTCGATAAAAACTTTTCACTGCTTCTAACAACTTGCCTTCCACACCATATATTCTTAATACCTTCCACATAGCATCTCTATCAACTCTATCACATGCCTTCTCCAGATCCATAAATGCTACATACAAATCCATTTGTTTCTCTAAGTATTTCTCACATACATTCTTCAAACAAACACCTGATCCACACATCCTCTACCACTCCTGAAACCACACTGCTCTTCCCCAATCTGATGCTCTGTGCGTGCCATCACCCTCTCAGTCAATACCCTTCCATATAATTTCCCAGGAATACTTAACAAACTTATACCTCTGTAATCTGAACAATCACCTTTATCCCTTTTGCCTTTGTACAGTGGCACTATGCATGCATTCCACCAATCCTCAGGTACTTCGCCATGAGCCATACATGCATTGAATATCCTCACCAACCAGTCAACAACACAATCACCCCCTTTTTTAATAGATTCCACTGCAAAACCATCCAAATCTGCCGCCTTGCCGGGTTTCATCTTCCGCAAAGCTTTTACTACCTCATCTCTGTTTACCAAACCATTCTCCCTGACCCTCTCACTTCGCACACCACCTCGACCAAAACACTCTAATCTGCCACTCTATCATCTAACACATTCAACAAACCTTCAAAATACTCAGTCCATCTCCTCACATCACCACTACTTGTTATCACCTCCAAATTAGCCCCCTCCACCGATGTTCCCATTTGATCTCTTGTCTTACGCACTTTATTTACCTCCTTCCAAAACATCTTTTTATTCTCCCTAAAATTTAATGATACTCTCTTACCCCAACTCTCATTTGCCCTCTTTTTCACCTCTTCCACCTTTCTCTTGACCTCCTGCCTCTTTCTTTTATCCATCTCCCAGTCATTTGCACTATTTCCCTGCAAAACTCGTCCAAATGCCTCTTTCTTCTCTTTCACTAATAATCTTACTTCTTCATCCCACCACTCACTACCCTTTCTAATCTGCTCACCTCCCACGTTTCTCATGCCACAAGCATCTTTTGCGCAAGCCATCCCTGCTCCCCTAAATACATCCCATTCCTTCCCCACTCCCCTTACGTCCTTTTCTCTTACCTTTTTCTATTCTGCACTCAGTCTCACCTGGTACTTCCTCACACAAGTCTCTTTCCCAAGCTCACTTACTCTCACCATTCTCTTCACCCCAACATTCTCTCTTCTCTTCTGAAAACCTCTACAAATCTTCACCTTCGCCTCCACAAAATAATGATCCGACATCCCTCCAGTTGCACCTCTCAGCACATTAACATTCAAAAGTCTCTCTTTCACGCGCCTATCAATTAACACGTAATCTAATAACGCCCTCTGGCCATCTCTCCTATTTACATACGTATACTTATGTATATCTCTCTTTTTAAACCAGATATTCCCAATCACCAGTCCTTTTTCAGCACACAAATCTCTCCATGTGACCAAACCATTTCAATACACCCTCTTCTACTCTCTCAACCACACTCTTTATATTACCACACATCTCTCTTATCCTTTCATTACTTACTCGATCAAACCACCTCACACCACATATTGTCCTCAAACATCTCATTTCCAACACATCCACCCTCCTCCGCACAACCCTATGAATAGCCCATACCTTGCAACCATACAACATTGTTGGAACCACTATTCCTTCAAACATACCCATTTTTGCTCTCCGAGATAATAATGTTCTCGCCTTCCACATATTTTTCATCGCTCCCAGAACTTTCGCCCCCTCCCCCACCCTATGATTCACTTCCGCTTCCATGGTTCCATCCGCTGCCAAATCCACTCCCAGATATCTAAAACAGTTTTTCTCTATTCAAACTTACCTCCCAATTGACTTGACCCTCAACCCTACTGTACCTAATAACCTTGCTCTTATTCACATTTACTCTTAACTTTCTTCTTTCACACACTTTACCAAACTCAGTCACCAGCTTCTGCAGTTTCTCACGGGAAGAAGAGAGGAGGGAGAAGGTGGTGGGCCTGGCGCTGAGTCAGGAGTGTATTGGAGGGAGGCTGGTGGTGATGGAGGGAGTCTAGTGGTGATGGAGGGAGTGTAGTGGTGGTGATGGAGGGAGTGTGGTGATGGAAAGTATGTGGTGGTGATGGAGGGAGTGCAGTGGTGGTGATGGTGATGGAGGGAGTGAGGTGATGGAGGGAATGTAGTGGTGATGGACGGAGTGTGGTGATGGAGGGAGGGAGTGTAGTGGTGGTGATGGAGGGAATGTGGTGGCGATGGAGGGAATGTGTTGGTGATGGAGGGAGTGTGGTGATGGTTGAGGAGGGAGTGTGGTGATGGTTGAGGAGGGAGTGTGGTGATGGTTGAGGAGGGAGTGTGGTGATGGTGGAGGAGGGAGTGTGGTGATGGTGGAGGAGGGAGTGTGGTGATGGTTGAGGAGGGAGTGTGGTGATGGTTGAGGAGGGAGTGTGGTGATGGTGGAGGAGGGAGTGTGGTGATGGTGGAGGAGGGAGTGTGGTGATGGTGGAGGAGGGAGTGTGGTGATGGTTGAGGAGGGAGTGTGTGATGGTTGGAGGAGGGAGTGTGGTGATTGGTGGAGGAGGGAGTGTGGTGATGGTGGAGGAGGGAGTGTGGTGATGGTTGAGGAGGGAGTGTGGTGATGGTTGAGGAGGAGTGTGTGATGTGGTGGAGGGAGTGTGGTGAGGGAGGGAGTGTGGTGATGGTGGAGGAGGGAGTGTGGTGATGGTTGAGGAGGGAGTGTGGTGATGGTTGAGGGAAGGCACCAGCCCGGCCAGGCCACCACCACGCCTGCTATTCTTGTACACAAGGAAGACGAATTTAGCTCCCCGACTACGGTGACCCCCCCTCCCCTCCCCACTCATCCCCTCCCCCTCCCCCACATATCCCCTCCCCCTCCCCCACACATCCCCTCCCCACTCATCCCCTCCCCCTCCCCCACATATCCCCTCCCCCTCCCCCACACATCCCCTCCCCACTCATCCCCTCCCCCTCCCCCACATATCCCCTCCCCCTCCCCCACACATCCCCTCCCCACTCATCCCCTCCCCCTCCCCCACATATCCCCTCCCCCTCCCCCACACATCCCCTCCCCACTCATCCCCTCCCCCTCCCCCACATACCCTCCCCTCCCCCACACATCCCCCCCTCCTCCCACATACCCCTCCCCCTCCCCCACACATCCCCTCCCCTCCCCCTCATTCCCCTCCCCACCATCCCCCCTCCCCCACTCATTCCCTCCCCCACTCCCCCCCCACATATCCCCTCCCCCTCCCCCACACATCCCCTCCCCCCCTCCTCCCACATATCCCCTCCCCCTCCCCCACAATCTCCCCTCCATCCCCTCCCCCTCCCACACATCCCTCCCCTCCCCCACCACTCCCCTCCCCTCCCCCACATATCCCCTCCCCCTCCCCCACACATCCCTCCCCCCTCCCCTCCCCCACTCAATCCCCTCCCCCTCCCCCACATCCCCCTCCCCCTCCCCCCCCCCACACATCGCCTCCCCTCCTCCACACTTCCCTCCCCTCCCCCAAAATCCCCTCCCCCCCCCCACACATCCCCTCCCCTCTCCCTCCTCCACACATCCCCTCCCCCCACTCATCCCCTCCCCCACTCATTCCCTCCCCCTCCCCCACATATCCCCTCCCCCTCCCCCCACACATCGCCTCCCCTCCTCCACACTTCCCCTCCCCCTCCCCCACACATCCCCTCCCCCTCCCCCACATATCCCCTCCCCCTCCCCCACACATCGCCTCCCCTCCTCCACACATCCCCTCCCCCTCCCCCACACATCCCCTCCCCCACTCATCCCCTCCCCCTCCCCCACATATCCCCTCCACCTCCCCCACATATCCCCTCCCCCTCCCCCACACATCGCCTCCCCTCCTCCACACATCCCCTCCCCTCCCCCGCACATCCCCTCCCCCACTCATCCCCTCCCACTCCCCCACATATCGCTTCCACCTCCCCCACATATCCCCTCCCCCTCCCCCACACATCGCCTCCCCCCTCCACACATCCCCTCCCCTCCCCCGCACATCCCCTCCCCCACTCATCCCCTCTCACTCCCCCACATATCGCCTCCACCTCCCCCACATATCACCTCCCCCTCCCCCACACATCGCCTCCCCTCCTCCACACATCCCCTCCCCTCCCCCGCACATCCCCTCCCCCACACATCGCCTCTCCCTCCCGCACATATCGCTTCCCCCCCCTGCTCTCCCCACATAACCCAGTCTTGCACACCTGCTACTGATCACTAGATAATCTCCCACTCCCCAACCCCTCTTTCCCTTACTCTCTCTCCTCTCACATACTTCTCTCTCCCACGCTCTCCCTTTATCACACCTCTCCATTCTCCCACACTCTCCTCTCCCTAACTGTGCCTTCACCCACATTCTCTAATCTCCCACACTCTCCCACTCTCTCCTCCCTACCTCTCCCCTCTCTCATCTCATACACTCTCCCCTCTCCCACACTCTCCCTCAGTAGCCCACTTGGTGTAGTTAAACATAGAGATGAAACTATAGACGACCCAGCCCACACGGGCTAGTGGTAGTGGTAGTAGTAGTAGTAATAGTAGTAATAGTAGTAGTAGTAGTAGTAGTAGTAGTGGTAGTAGTAGTAGTAGTAGTAGTAGTAATAGTAGTAGTAGTAGTAGTAGTAGTAGTAGTAGTGGTAGTAGTAGTAGTAGTAGTAGTAAGTAGTAGTAGTAGTAGTAGTAGTAGTAGTAGTAGTAGTAAGTAGTAGTAGTAGTAGTAGTAGTAGTAGTAGTAGTAGTAGTAGTAGTAGTAGTAGTAGTAGTAGTAGTAGTAGTAGTAGTAGTAGTAGTAGTAGTAGTAGTAGTAGTAGTAGTAGTAGTAGTAGTAGTAGTAGTAGTAGTAGTAGTAGTAGTAGTAGTAGTAGTAGTAGTAGTAGTAGTAGTAGTAGTAGTAGTAGTAGTAGTAGTAGTAGTAGTAGTAGTAGTAGTAGTAGTAGTAGTAGTAGTAGTAGTAGTAGTAGTAGTAGTAGTAGTAGTAGTAGTAGTAGTAGTAGTAGCAGTAGTAGTAGTAGTAGTAGTAGTAGTAGTAGTGGTAGTAGTAGTAGTAGTAGCAGTAGTAGTAGTAGTAGTAGTAGTAGTAGTAGTAGTAGTAGTAGTAGTAGTAGTAGTAGTAGTGTAGTAGTAGTAGTAGTAGTAGTAGTATAGTAGTAGTAGTAGTAGTAGTAGTGGTAGTAGCAGTAGTAGTAGTAGTAGTAATAGTAGTAGTAGTAGTAGTAGTAGTGGTAGTAGCAGTAGTAGTAGTAGTAGTAATAGTAGTAGTAGTAGTAGTAGTAGTAGTGTAGTAGCAGTAGTAGTAGTAGTAGTAGTAGTAGTAGTAGTAGTAGTAGTAGTAGTTGTAGTAGCAGTAGTAGTAGTAGTAGTAGTAATAGTAGTAGTAGTAGTAGTAGTAGTGGTAGTAGCAGTAGTAGTAGTAGTAGTAGTAGTAGTAGTAGTGGTAGTAGCAGTAGTAGTAGTAGTAGTAGTAGTTGTAGTAGCAGTAGTAGTAGTAGTAGTAGTAGTAGTAGTAGTAGTGCCATACAGTCACAAGTGGCATAGTACCAGTAAAGCATACAGTATATAGTAGCATAGATAGTAGTAGCCAGTATAGCCACATAGTACAGTATAAGTATAGTCAGTAGATAGAGTAGTAGTTAGTATAGTGTTCAGCAGCAAAGTATAAGCTCAGTCAAGAAAAGTAGTCAGTATAGTAGTAGTAGTGGAAGCATAGAGTCACAGTAGCTATAGTAGTAGTATAGATAGTCAGCATACAGACATCAGCTATAGTCGTACTAGATAGATCACAGATATACAGCCAGTCACAGTAACATAGTAGTAGATATAGCATCAAGAATAGTGCATCACAGCCACACTCAGCCATCACCAGCACACACAGCTGTCACTCACCCATAACCAGCCTCAAGCCACCATAGCATCACCAGCCTCATCAGCTATCGCCATCACCAGCCACACAGCCAACCCATCACCACTATCAGCCACACCAGCCATACCAGACACACCAGCCATCACCAGCCACACATTAGCCATCACCAGCCACACACCAGCCATCACCAGCCACACATTAGCCATCACCAGCCATCACCAGCCACACACCAGCCATCACCAGCCACACACCAGCCATCACCAGCCACACATCAGCCATCACCAGCCACACACCAGCCATCACCAGAAACACACCAGCCATCACCAGCCACACATTAGCCATCACCAGCCACACACCAGCCATCACCAGCCACACATTAGCCATCACCAGCCACACACCAGCCATCACCAGCCACACACCAGCCATCACCAGCCACACATCAGCCATCACCAGAAACACACCAGCCATCACCAGCCACACACCAGCCATCACCAGCCACACATCAGCCATCACCAGAAACACACCATCCATCACCAGCCACACACCAGCCATCACCAGCCATACACCAGTCATCACCAGCCACACATCAGCCATCACCAGAAACACACCAGCCATCACCAGCCACACACCATCCATCACCAGCCACACACCATCCATCACCAGCCACACACCAGCCATCACCAGCCACACACCAGCCATCACCAGCCACACACAGCCAATCACAGCCCACCAGCATCACCAGCCCACCACACCAGCCATCACCAGCCACCCAGCCATCACCAGCCATCACAGCCACACACCATCCATCACCAGCCACACATTAGCCATCACCAGAAACACACCAGCCATCACCAGCCATCACCAGCCATCACCAGCCACACAACCACCATCACCAGCCACACACCAGCCATCACCAGCCACACACCAGCCATCACCAGCCACACTCCAGCCATCACCAGCCACACCACCAGCCATCACCAGCCACACTCCAGTCATCACCAGCCACAGACCAGCCATCACCAGCCACACAACCACCATCACCAGCCACACACCAGCCATCACCAGCCACACACCAGCCATCACCAGCCATACAACAACCATCACCAGCCACACACTAGCCATCACCAGCCACACACCAGCCATCACCAGCCACACACCAGTCATCACCAGCCACACAACAGCCATCACCAGCCACACAACAACCATCACCAGCCACACACCAGCCATCACCAGCCACACACCAGCCATCATCAGCCACACAACAGCCATCACCAGCCACACTCCAGTCATCACCAGCCATCACCAGCCACACAACAGCCATCACCAGCCACACACCAGCCATCACCAGCCACACACCAGCCATCACCAGCCACACACCAGCCATCACCAGCCACACTCCAGTCATCACCAGCCATCACCAGCCACACAACAGCCATCACCAGCCACACACTAGCCATCACCAGCCACACACCAGCCATCACCAGCTACACACCAGCCATCACCAGCCACACTCCAGTCATCACCAGCCATCACCAGCCACACAACAGCCATCACCAGCCCCACACCAGCCATCACCAGCTACACACCAGCCATCACCAGCCACACTCCAGTCATCACCAGCCATCACCAGCCACACAACAGCCATCACCAGCCACACACCAGCCATCACCAGCCACACACCAGCCATCACCAGCCACACACCAGCCATTACCAGCTACACAACAGCCATCACCAGCCACACACCAGCCATTACCAGCTACACAACAGCCATCACCAGCCACACTCCAGTCATCACCAGACACACATCAGCCATCACCAGCCATCATCAGCCATCACCAACCACACAACAGCCATCACCAGCCACACTCCAGTCATCACCAGCCACACATCAGCCATCACCAGCCATCATCAGCCATCATCAGCCATCATCAGCCATCATCAGCCACACACCAGCCATCACCAGCTAATACTAGCCACACAACAGCCATCCCCAGCCATCATCAGCCATCACCAGCCATCACCAGCCATCACCAGCCATCATCAGCCATCACGAGCCATCATCAGCCACACACCAGCCATCACCAGCTAATACTAGCCACACAACAGCCATCCCCAGCCATCATCAGCCATCACCAGCCATCACCAGCCATCATCAGCCATCACGAGCCATCATCAGCCACACACCAGCCATCACCAGGTAATACTAGCCACACAACAGCCATCCCCAGCCATCATCAGCCATCACCAGCCATCACCAGCCATCATCAGCCATCACGAGCCATCATCAGCCACACACCAGCCATCACCAGCTAATACTAGCCACACAACAGGCATCCCCAGCCATCATCAGCCATCACCAGCCACACACCAGCCATCACCAGCTAATACTAGCCACACATGAGCCATCACCAGCCACACTCCAGCCATCACCAGCCATCACCAACGTCTATGAGGTTGGGGTGGGAGGGGATGGGTGGGGATGGTCTTACTTCCCCCTCCCTCCCCCACCGTCTCTGGGGTTAGAGTAGTGTATGGGGCAAGAACCGAGGGTCAGGTCATACTCATCCCCATGCTCTAGGGTGGGTAAAGAGCCCCCCCACCACCCCCCTCCCCCCCCACTTCTATTTGTGCTGAGTCGTGAGTCATTTGTTGATGAAGTGGCCAGCCCTTGTGTGCCGCGGGGGGGGGGGGGGGAGGTGGCACAGAGAGGCCCTGTAGTGGCTGGGAAGTGCCAAAGCTGTTGTTCTACATACCAGCTGGCGCGCGCACACACGCACGCACACACACACACACACACACACACACACACATACACACACACACACTAACACACTTACACACTAACACCCTCAAGTCTCGGTCGGGGGAGTGTGTGTGGGGGGCGAGGGGGGGAGGGGGGCCCATGTACTCCAGCCAAAGGTCCTTGAGTCTTGATGACTGCATGAGAGAGAGAGAGAGAGAGAGAGAGAGAGAGAGAGAGAGAGAGAGAGAGAGAGAGAGAGAGAGAGAGAGAGAGAGAGAGAGAGAGAGAGAGAGAGCAGAAATAGCTGGCTCCCTCCCCAGCAGCTGAGGTCCGACATGGTTTGCTTTGGCGCTGATGTGAGGAAGGGCGTCACATGCTGGCCATGTGGGGGTGTGGGATGAGTGTGGGGTGACTCATCCCCAGGTGTGGGATGAGTGTGGGGTGACTCATCCCCAGGTGTGGGGGTGTGGGATGAGTGTGGGGTGACTCATCCCCAGGTGTGGGATGAGTGTGGGGTGACTCATCCCCAGGTGTGGGGGTGTGGGATGAGTGTGGGGTGACTCATCCCCAGGTGTGGGATGAGTGTGGGGTGACTCATCCCCAGGTGTGGGGGTGTGGGATGAGTGTGGGGTGACTCATCCCCAGGTGTGGGGGTGTGGGATGAGTGTGGGGTGACTCATCCCCAGGTGTGGGGGTGTGGGATGAGTGTGGGGTGACTCATCCCCAGGTGTGGGGGTGTGGGATGAGTGTGGGGTGACTCATCCCCAGGTGTGGGGGTGTGGGATGAGTGTGGGGTGACTCATCCCCAGGTGTGGGGGTGTGGGATGAGTGTGGGGTGACTCATCCCCAGGTGTGGGGGTGTGGGATGAGTGTGGGGTGACTCATCCCCAGGTGTGGGGGTGTGGGATGAGTGTGGGGTGACTCATCCCCAGGTGTGGGGGTGTGGGATGAGTGTGGGGTGACTCATCCCCAGGTGTGGGGGTGTGGGATGAGTGTGGGGTGACTCATCCCCAGGTGTGGGGGTGTGGGATCGAGTGTGGGGTGACTCATCCCCAGGTGTGGGGGTGTGGGATGAGTGTGGGGTGACTCATCCCCAGGTGTGGGGGTGTGGGATGAGTGTGGGGTGACTCATCCCCAGGTGTGGGGGTGTGGGATGAGTGTGGGGTGACTCATCCCCAGGTGTGGGGGTGTGGGATGAGTGTGGGGTGACTCATCCCCAGGTGTGGGATGAGTGTGGGGTGACTCATCCCCAGGTGTGGGGGTGTGGGATGAGTGTGGGGTGACTCATCCCCAGGTGTGGGGGTGTGGGATGAGTGTGGGGTGACTCATCCCCAGGTGTGGGATGAGTGTGGGGTGACTCATCCCCAGGTGTGGGGGTGTGGGATGAGTGTGGGGTGACTCATCCCCAGGTGTGGGGGTGTGGGATGAGTGTGGGGTGACTCATCCCCAGGTGTGGGATGAGTGTGGGGTGACTCATCCCCAGGTGTGGGGGTGTGGGATGAGTGTGGGGTGACTCATCCCCAGGTGTGGGGGTGTGGGATGAGTGTGGGGTGACTCATCCCCAGGTGTGGGATGAGTGTGGGGTGACTCATCCCCAGGTGTGGGGGTGTGGGATGAGTGTGGGGTGACTCATCCCCAGGTGTGGGGGTGTGGGATGAGTGTGGGGTGACTCATCCCCAGGTGTGGGGGTGTGGGATGAGTGTGGGGTGACTCATCCCCAGGTGTGGGATGAGTGTGGGGTGACTCATCCCCAGGTGTGGGGGTGTGGGATGAGTGTGGGGTGACTCATCCCCAGGTGTGGGGGTGTGGGATGAGTGTGGGGTGACTCATCCCCAGGTGTGGGATGAGTGTGGGGTGACTCATCCCCAGGTGTGGGGGTGTGGGATGAGTGTGGGGTGACTCATCCCCAGGTGTGGGGGTGTGGGATGAGTGTGGGGTGACTCATCCCCAGGTGTGGGATGAGTGTGGGGTGACTCATCCCCAGGTGTGGGATGAGTGTGGGGTGACTCATCCCCAGGTGTGGGGGTGTGGGATGAGTGTGGGGTGACTCATCCCCAGGTGTGGGGGTGTGGGATGAGTGTGGGGTGACTCATCCCCAGGTGTGGGGGTGTGGGATGAGTGTGGGGTGACTCATCCCCAGGTGTGGGGGTGTGGGATGAGTGTGGGGTGACTCATCCCCAGGTGTGGCAGGGGCTTGGAGGATGAGTGAGGCAGGTGTTCTTCGTCCACACGTCATGTGTGTGTGTGTGTGTGTGTGTGTGTGTGTGTGTGTGTGTGTGTGTGTGTGCACTGTACGGGGGACAGCATCCTGCACTTATAGGGCCCTCCAAATCTCGTATCCTGTACGAGGAGGGAGTTCTACAATCGTGGGGTCCCCAGTCTGTATTAGTGTACGAGGAGGGAGTTCTACAATCGTGGGGTCCCCAGTCTGTATTAGTGTACGAGGAGGGAGTTCTACAATCGTGGGGTCCCCAGTCTGTATTAGTGTACGAGGAGGGAGTTCTACAATCGTGGGGTCCCCAGTCTGTATTAGTGTACGAGGAGGGAGTTCTACAATCGTGGGGTCCCCAGTCTGTACTAGTGTACGAGGAGGGAGTTCTACAATCGTGAGGGTCCCCAGTCTGTACTAGTGTACGAGGAGGGAGTTCTACAGTCGTGAGGGTCCCCAGTCTGTACTAGTGTACGAGGAGGGAGTTCTACAATCGTGGGGTCCCAACACTTCAAACTTCCTACCATCATACAACCGTTTGAACTCATGTTTGTTGACCAGATTCACAATGTCACTTCTCTGTTCTTCATTCACCTCACTAAAACACAACTTCACATCTTTCCTCTCAAGTTTCTTGCTTCATTTCAAGCCTTGTTCTCCAACTGTTCTATCTCTTCATCTGTCGAAAATGTTCTTCATCCCCTACTTCATCAAATGGCTTTAAGAACTTGAAAATCTTGTTCTCAGTTCATCCCTTAATATTCTCTCTCTTGCACTGTCACTCATACTTCTTGACTCACGTACCATATTCATTGCACCTCCTCTGGACCTTCTCTATTAGTTTCTTTTTCTTTTTTCCCTGCTCTCTCTCTCACACACACACACACACACACACACACACACACACACACACACACACACACACACACACACACACATTCCTGCAGCTTATTTACTGCCACTTAATATCTCGTGGAGATATCTTTTTTGTTCACTGTATCCTGTCTTTCCGTAAATTCGCTCGGGTTGAATTGCATCAACATTGTATCAGACCAACTTTGGAGTTTGTTCATGTCCCCTTGTAAGTTGGCTCAGTCCTCGGTACTGTTTTTTCTCCTCTTTCTTAACCAGCCTCATGACCTTGGCATCATCAGCAAACATATTATGGTAGGTGGACAACTCTCCCGAGAACTCTTTTACATAGACTGAGAAGAGCAATGGATCTAGGATTGTACCCTTCGGCACCCCACTACTTACCCCAGTCCTTTTGGCAGAGGGTTCGTCTGTCATGCATCCTTTGCTCGGTTTTCACTGGTGTCTCTTTCTCTCTTTTACCCTTATTTCTGCTTTAAGATCCAGTTTCTTTACAGCCTTCTATGGGGCGGACGACTCAACCCTATCTTTTTACGGGTCAGAGACATAAAGACGTGGTCTTATCCACCCTCAGGCAAGCCGAGGAAGTTGCCAGAAGCACGAGGACTGACTCCACATACACAGTTGCCAATCATTTCATCAATTTCCTTGGCAGGGTTGAGGGTGTAGTGAAGATGAGGGGTTGGACATATGGATATAGCAGAGATGAGGGTGTAGTGAAGATGTAAGATAATGCGCTTATTAAAGGTGTAGGATAGTGAAGATGATTGTGTAGTGAAGATGAGGATGTAGCAAATACAGCGATTTTGACTTGACCCTCAAATCATCTTCTACTACCTATAATAATAATAATAATAATAATAATAATAATAATAATAATAATAATAATAATAATAATAATAATAATAATAATAATGATAATAACAACAACAACAACAATAATAATAATAATAATAATAATAATAATAATAATAATAATAATAATAATAATAATAATGATAATAATAATAATGATAATAATAATAATAATAATAATAATAATAATAATAATAATAATAATAATAATAATAATAATAATAATAATAATAATAATAATAATGCCAATGCAGTGGTCAGTTGTTCTATGTAACATATGTTGATTTTATCTCAAACCTAATCCCATCAGTTTTCATCCTGAGGAAGAATGTATCATGAAAAATGTAATCAGTTAATGGCTGCCACTACTTACAATCTACACGAGACTGTATTCTGAACACCACTGGAAAAAGAACAAAACGAATACCTCAATTTCGACTGATACCACACACACACACACACACACACACACACACACACACACACACACACACTCGTGTGTGTTTATGGGGAAAATGAGCTTTAAACTGCTGTACATGTTATAATGAGCGGTTTACTGAGTTAAATGGAGGAAAAAATACAAAGGAAACATGGATGGCTTTGACTGAAAGTTTCTATAGATACATGGAGGTGCAAGTTGATGTATTATCTATCAGTTATTGATGCTGTCTACTGCATTTAGGATGCAGCTGTTCCTGTAGCCGTCTGTACGAGCTGCAATGGTGTCGTTGAGGCTATTCAACTGTTCTAAGACCTGGGGGCGAGGGATCTTAGTGACTGGAGGCGACGATGGCGTGATTAGGCGAAAAGGGCTGGAAGGATTACTGTGTTTAGAAAAGGATCGCGAATGATCTTGGATGCCATTCTCTGTACTTATTCTAGTCATCCCTGCTGTGTAGAACAGTGGAGATATTTTGGTGGGTTTACGAGAGAGGGAGTCCAAAGTGGCCTGAGTTGACGTAGATCTGATGATTCACACATTCCCTGCAGCTCATTGTTTGTTGTCCAAAGTGACTTGGACACATTTGGCAGGACGCAACATCTTCAAGACAGATGAGACGAAGTTAAACGTGACATGTGACGTGGGTGTCCATCTGGCAGGACGCAACATCTTCAAGACAGATGAGACGAAGTTAAACGTGACATGTGACGTTGGTGTCCATCTGGTCGTTCCGTTTGATGATGGTTTCGTTAACGATGGTCCAGCTGTGGAGGTGGTTGAGGCCGCTGTTTCGATGTCAGCGCCACAGTTGACATCCAGTGGAGAGAAGCATCCACCAAGGCATCATCTCTGAGGAATGAGGAAACAGGAGGGTTTATCTCCGCGTCCTGGCAGGGACGCCCTAGGTGTGGACTGGAAGGTGGAGATGGCCCCCTGGAAGGGCACAGGACGCCACGGGTACTGCAGGAACCATAGAGACGTGGGTCTCGTAGCCACACCATGGGTACTGCAGGAACCCATAGGAACGTGGGTCTTGTAGCCACACCATGGGTACTGCAGGGGTCCATAGAGACGTGGGTCTCGTAGCCACAACCATGGGTACTGCAGGGGTCCATAGAGACGTGGGTCTCGTAGCCACACCATGGTACTGCAGGAACCATAGAGACGTGGGTCTCGTAGCCACAACCATGGGTACTGCAGGAACCCATAGGAACGTGGGTCTTGTAGCCACACCATGGTACTGCAGGAACCATAGAGACGTGGGTCTCGTAGCCACAACCATGGGTACTGCAGGGGTCCATAGAGACGTGGGTCTCGTAGCCACAACCATGGGTACTGCAGAACCCATAGAGACGTGGGTCTCGTGGCCACACCATGGGTACTGCAGGGGTCCATAGAGACGTGGGTCTCGTGGCCACACCATGGGTACTGCAGAACCCATAGAGACGTGGGTCTCGTAGCCACACCATGGGTACTGCAGAACCCATAGAGACGTGGGTCTCGTAGCCACAACCATGGGTACTGCAGGAACCCATAGGAACGTGGGTCTTGTAGCCACACCATGGTACTGCAGGAACCCATAGGAACGTGGGTCTTGTAGCCACACCATGGTACTGCAGGAACCCATAGGAACGTGGGTCTTGTAGCCACACCATGGTACTGCAGGAACCCATAGGAACGTGGGTCTTGTAGCCACACCATGGGTTACTGCAGGAACCCATAGGAACGTGGGTCTTGTAGCCACACCATGGTACTGCAGGAACCCATAGGAACGTGGGTCTTGTAGCCACACCATGGTACTGCAGGAACCCATAGGAACGTGGGTCTTGTAGCCACACCATGGTACTGCAGGAACCCATAGGAACGTGGGTCTTGTAGCCACACCATGGTACTGCAGGAACCCATAGGAACGTGGGTCTTGTAGCCACACCATGGTACTGCAGGAACCATAGAGACGTGGGTCTCGTAGCCACAACCATGGGTACTGCAGGGGTCCATAGAGACGTGGGTCTCGTAGCCACACCATGGTACTGCAGGAACCATAGAGACGTGGGTCTCGTAGCCACACCATGGGTACTGCAGGAACCCATAGGAACGTGGGTCTTGTAGCCACACCATGGGTACTGCAGGAACCCATAGAGACGTGGGTCTCGTAGCCACACCATGGGTACTGCAGGAACCCATAGAGACGTGGGTCTCGTAGCCACACCATGGGTACTGCAGGGGAACCCACAGAGACGTGGGTCTCGTGACCACACCATGGGTACTGCAGGGGAACCCACAGAGACGTGGGTCTCGTGGCCACACCATGGGTACTGCAGGGGAACCCACAGAGACGTGGGTCTCGTAGCCACACCATGGGTACTGCAGGGGTCCATAGAGACGTGGGTCTCGTAGCCACAACCATGGGTACTGCAGGAACCCATAGGAACGTGGGTCTTGTAGCCACACCATGGGTACTGCAGGGGTCCATAGAGACGTGGGTCTCGTAGCCACACCATGGTACTGCAGGAACCATAGAGACGTGGGTCTCGTAGCCACACCATGGGTACTGCAGGAACCCATAGAGACGTGGGTCTCGTAGCCACACCATGGGTACTGCAGGAACCCATAGGAACGTGGGTCTTGTAGCCACACCATGGGTACTGCAGGAGCCCATAGAGACGTGGGTCTCGTAGCCACACCATGGGTACTGCAGGAACCCATAGGAACGTGGGTCTTGTAGCCACACCATGGGTACTGCAGGAACCCACAGAGACGTGGGTCTCGTAGCCACAACCATGGGTACTGCAGAACCCATAGAGACGTGGGTCTCGTAGCCACAACCATGGGTACTGCAGGAACCATAGAGACGTGGGTCTCGTGGCCACACCATGGGTACTGCAGGGGTCCATAGAGACGTGGGTCTCGTAGCCACACCATGGGTACTGCAGGAACCCATAGAGACGTGGGTCTCGTGGCCACACCATGGGTACTGCAGGGGTCCATAGAGACGTGGGTCTCGTGGCCACACCATGGGTACTGCATGGGTCCATAGAGACGTGGGTCTCGTAGCCACACCATGGGTACTGCAGGGGTCCATAGAGACGTGGGTCTCGTAGCCACACAATGGGTCCTGCAGGAACCCATAGAGACGTGGGTCTCGTGGCCACACCATGGGTACTGCAGGAACCCATAGGAACGTGGGTCTTGTAGCCACACCATGGGTACTGCAGGAACCCATAGGAACGTGGGTCTTGTAGCCACACCATGGGTACTGCAGGGGTCCATAGAGACGTGGGTCTCGTAGCCACACCATGGGTACTGCAGGAACCCATAGAGACGTGGGTCTCGTAGCCACACCATGGGTACTGCAGGAACCCATAGGAACGTGGGTCTTGTAGCCACACCATGGGTACTGCAGGAACCCATAGAGACGTGGGTCTCGTGGCCACACCATGGGTACTGCAGGAACCCATAGGAACGTGGGTCTTGTAGCCACACCATGGTACTGCAGGAACCCATAGGAACGTGGGTCTTGTAGCCACACCATGGGTACTGCAGGAACCCATAGAGACGTGGGTCTCGTAGCCACACCATGGGTACTGCAGGAACCCATAGGAACGTGGGTCTTGTAGCCACACCATGGGTACTGCAGAACCCATAGAGACGTGGGTCTCGTAGCCACACCATGGGTACTGCAGGGGTCCATAGAGACGTGGGTCTCGTAGCCACACCATGGGTACTGCATGAACCCATAGAGACGTGGGTCTCGTAGCCACACCATGGGTACTGCAGGGGTCCATAGAGACGTGGGTCTCGTAGCCACACCATGGGTACTGCAGGAACCCATAGAGACGTGGGTCTCGTGGCCACACCATGGGTACTGCAGGGGAACCCACAGAGACGTGGGTCTCGTAGCCACAACCATGGGTACTGCAGGGGTCCATAGAGACGTGGGTCTCGTAGCCAGACAATGGGTCCTGCAGGAACCCATAGAGACGTGGGTCTCGTGGTCACACCATGGGTACTGCAGGAACCCATAGGAACGTGGGTCTTGTAGCCACACCATGGGTACTGCAGGAACCCATAGAGACGTGGGTCTTGTAGCCACACCATGGTACTGCAGGAACCCATAGGAACGTGGGTCTCGTGGCCACACCATGCGTACTGCAGGAGCCCATAGAGACGTGGGTCTCGTGGCCACACCATGGGTACTGCAGGGGTCCATAGAGACGTGGGTCTCGTAGCCACACCATGGGTACTGCAGGAACCCATAGAGACGTGGGTCTCGTAGCCACACCATGGGTACTGCAGGAACCCATAGAGACGTGGGTCTCGTAGCCACACCATGGGTACTGCAGGGGAACCCACAGAGACGTGGGTCTCGTAGCCACAACCATGGGTACTGCAGGGGAACCCACAGAGACGTGGGTCTCGTAACCACACCATGGGTACTGCAGGGGAACCCACAGAGACGTGGGTCTCGTAGCCACAACCATGGGTACTGCAGGGGAACCCACAGAGACGTGGGTCTCGTAGCCACAACCATGGGTACTGCAGGGGAACCCACAGAGACGTGGGTCTCGTAACCACACCATGGGTACTGCAGGGGAACCCACAGAGACGTGGGTCTCGTAGCCACAACCATGGGTACTGCAGGGGAACCCACAGAGACGTGGGTCTCGTAACCACACCATGGGTACTGCAGGGGAACCCACAGAGACGTGGGTCTCGTAGCCACACCATGGGTACTGCAGGGGAACCCACAGAGACGTGGGTCTCGTAGCCACACCATGGGTACTGCAGGGGAACCCACAGAGACGTGGGTCTCGTAACCACACCATGGGTACTGCAGGGGAACCCACAGAGACGTGGGTCTCGTAGCCACACCATGGGTACTGCAGGGGAACCCACAGAGACGTGGGTCTCGTAGCCACACCATAGGTACTGCAGGAACCCACAGAGACGTGGGTCTCGTAGCCACACCATGGGTACTGCAGGAACCCATAGAGACGTGGGTCTCGTAGCCACACCATGGGTACTGCAGGAACCCATAGAGACGTGGGTCTCGTAGCCACACCATGGGTACTGCAGAACCCATAGAGACGTGGGTCTCGTAGCCACAACCATGGGTACTGCAGAACCCATAGAGACGTGGGTCTCGTAGCCACAACCATGGGTACTGCAGAACCCATAGAGACGTGGGTCTCGTAGCCACAACCATGGGTACTGCAGGAACCCATAGAGACGTGGGTCTCGTGGCCACACCATGGGTACTGCAGGAACCCATAGAGACGTGGGTCTCGTAGCCACACCATGGGTACTGCAGGAACCCACAGAGACGTGGGTCTCGTGGCCACACCATGGGTACTGCAGGGGTCCATAGAGACGTGGGTCTCGTAGCCACACCATGGGTACTGCAGGGGTCCATAGAGACGTGGGTCTCGTAGCCACAACCATGGGTACTGCAGAACCCATAGAGACGTGGGTCTCGTAGCCACAACCATGGGTACTGCAGGAACCCATAGAGACGTGGGTCTCGTAGCCACACCATGGGTACTGCAGGAACCATAGAGACGTGGGTCTCGTAGCCACACCATGGTACTGCAGGAACCCATAGGAACGTGGGTCTTGTAGCCACACCATGGTACTGCAGGAACCATAGAGACGTGGGTCTCGTGGCCACACCATGGGTACTGCAGAACCCATAGAGACGTGGGTCTCGTGGCCACACCATGGGTACTGCAGGGGAACCCACAGAGACGTGGGTCTCGTAGCCACAACCATGGGTACTGCAGGAACCCATAGGAACGTGGGTCTTGTAGCCACACCATGGGTACTGCAGGAACCCATAGGAACGTGGGTCTTGTAGCCACACCATGGTACTGCAGGAACCCATAGGAACGTGGGTCTTGTAGCCACACCATGGGTACTGCAGGAACCCACAGAGACGTGGGTCTCGTAGCCACAACCATGGGTACTGCAGGGGTCCATAGAGACGTGGGTCTCGTAGCCACACCATGGTACTGCAGGAACCATAGAGACGTGGGTCTCGTAGCCACACCATGGGTTACTGCAGGAACCCATAGGAACGTGGGTCTTGTAGCCACACCATGGTACTGCAGGAACCATAGAGACGTGGGTCTCGTGGCCACACCATGGGTACTGCAGGGGTCCATAGAGACGTGGGTCTCGTAGCCACACCATGGTACTGCAGGAACCATAGAGACGTGGGTCTCGTAGCCACAACCATGGGTACTGCAGGAACCCATAGGAACGTGGGTCTTGTAGCCACACCATGGTACTGCAGGAACCATAGAGACGTGGGTCTCGTAGCCACAACCATGGGTACTGCAGGGGTCCATAGAGACGTGGGTCTCGTAGCCACACCATGGGTACTGCAGGGGTCCATAGAGACGTGGGTCTCGTAGCCAAACCATGGGTACTGCAGGAACCCATAGAGACGTGGGTCTCGTAGCCACACCATGGGTACTGCAGGAACCCATAGGAACGTGGGTCTTGTAGCCACACCATGGTACTGCAGGAACCCATAGAGACGTGGGTCTCGTAACCACACCATGGGTACTGCAGAACCCATAGAGACGTGGGTCTCGTAGCCACACCATGGTACTGCAGGAACCATAGAGACGTGGGTCTCGTGGCCACACCATGGGTACTGCAGGGGTCCATAGAGACGTGGGTCTCGTGGCCACACCATGGGTACTGCAGAACCCATAGAGACGTGGGTCTCGTAGCCACAACCATGGGTACTGCAGGAACCATAGAGACGTGGGTCTCGTGGCCACACCATGGGTACTGCAGGGGAACCCACAGGGATAACCCACGTCTGCCAGAAGGCCGACAGCCAGGTGACCCGTTGCATGACACCTTAATCAGAACGCACCCCCCCCCCCCCCCCCCCCCCCCCCCCCCCCCCCCCCCCCCCCCCCCCCCCCCCCCCCCCCCCCCCCCCCCCCCCCCAAAGAAGCCAGTGCAAACCCCCCAAATTTTGGGGGAAACAGCAAAAAAACTCCTCCCCACCCACCATTATAGATGGAGACAGGACAGGACAGCAGGAGGCTCCTCCACACACACTACATTAGATGGAGGCAGGATAGCACAGCAGAAGGCTCCTCCCCACCCACCACTATACATGGAGACAGGACAGTACAGGAGAAGGCTCCTTCCCACCCACCATTATAGATGGAGACAGACCATGACAGAAGGAGGCTCCTCTCCACACACCACTATAGATGGAGACATTACAGTACAACAGAAGGCTCCTCCCCACCCACCACTATAGATGGAATCAGGACAGTACAGCAGAAGGCTCCTCCCCACCCACCACTGTAGATGGAGACAAGACAGTAGAGTAGAAGGCTTCTCCCAAACCACCAATATAGATGGAGACAGTACAGTACAGCAGAAGGCTCCTCTCCACACACCATTATAGATGGAGACATTACAGTACAACAGAAGGCTCCTCCCCACCCACCACTATAGATGGAATCAGGACAGTACAGCAGAAGGCTCCTCCCCACCCACCACTGTAGATGGAGACAGCACAGTACAGCAGAAGGCTCCTCCCTAGCAACCACTATGGATGGAGAAAGGAAAATACAGCAGAAGGCTCCTCCCCCACACCCACCACTATAGATGGAGACAGGACAGTACAGAAGAATGTTCGTCCCCACCCACCTGTATAGATGGAGACATGACAGGACAGCAGAAGGCTCCTCCCACCCATCACTATAGATGGTGACAGGACAGTACAGCAGATGGCTCCTCCCCACCCACCATTACAGATGGAGACAGGACAGTACAGCAGAATGCTGCTCCCCACCCACCACTATAGATGGAGACAGGAAAATACAGCAGAAGGGTCCTCCCTACCCACCACTATAGATGGAGACAGGACAGTATTGCAGAAGGGTCCTCCCCACCCACCACTATAGATGGAGACAGGACAGGACAGCAGGAGCCTCCTCCCCACCCACCACTTTAGATGGGGGCAGGATAGTACAGCAGAAGGCACCTCCCCTCCCACCACTATACATGGAGAGAGGACAGTACAGCAGAAGGCTCCTCCCCACCCACCACTATAGATGGAAACAGGACAGTACAGGAGATGGATCCTCCCCACTCACAACCATAGATGGAGAAAGGACAGTACAGCAGAAGGGTCCTTCCTACCCACGACTATAGATGGGGACAAGACATGACAGCAGAAGTCTCCCCACCACCTAGCACTATAGATGGAGTCAGGACAGTAAAGCAGAAGGCTCCTCCCCACCCACCACTATGCATGGAGCCTGGACATTACAGCAGAAGGCTCTTCCATACCCACCACTATAGATGGAGTCAGGACAGTACAGGAAAAGGCTCCTCCCCTCCCACCAATATAGATGGAGGCAGGACAGTAGAATAGAAGGCTCCTACCCAACCACCACTATAGATGGAGTCAGGACAGTACAGCAGAATAATCCTCCCCACCCACCACTATAGATGGAGACAGGAGAGTACAGCAGGAGGCTCCTCCCCACCCACGACAATAGATGGAGACAGCACAGTACAGCAGAAGGCTCCTTCCCACCCACCATTATAGATGGAGACAGGCCAGGAAAGAAGGAGGCTCCTCCCTACACATCACCATAGATGGAGACAGGACAGTACGGTAGAAGGCTCCTCCCCACCCACCACTCTAGATGGAGTCAGGACAGTACAGCAGAAGGCTCCTTCCCATCCACCATTATAGATGGAGACAAGACAGTACAGCAGAAGGCTCCTCCCCACCCACCACTATAGATGGAAACAGTACAGTACAGCAAAAGGCTCCTCCCCACCCACCACATTAAATAGAGTCAGGACAGTACAGCAGAAGGCTCCTCCCCACCCACCACTATAGATGGAAACAGTACAGTACAGCAAAAGGCTCCTCCCCACCCACCACTATAGATAGAGTCAGGACAGTACAGCAGAAGGCTCCTCCCCACCCACCACTATAGGTTGAGTCAGGACAGTACAGCAGAAGGCTCCTACCTACCCACCACTATCGATGGAGTCAGGACAGTACAGCAGAAGGCTCCTCCCACCCACCACTATAGATGGTGACAAGACAGTACAGCAAAAAGCTCCTCCCCACCCACCATTATAGATGGAGACAGGGCAGGACCGGAGGAGGCTCCTCCCCACCCACCACATTAGATGGAGGCAGGATAGTACAGCAGATGGCTCCTCCCCACCCACCACTATACGTGGAGACAGGGCAGTACAGGAGAAGGCTCCTTCCCACCCACCATTATAGATGGAGACAGACCAGGACATAAGGAGGCTCCTCCCCACACACCACTATAGATGGAGACAGGACAGTACAGCAGAAGGCTCCTCCCCACCCACCACTATGGATGGAGTCAGGACAGTACAGCAGAAGGCTCCTCCCCACCCACCACTATAGATGGAGACAGTACAGTACAGTAGAAGGCCCTCCCAGCAACCATTATAGATGGAGACACGACAGTACAGCAAAAGGCTCCTCCCTACCCACCACAATAGATGGAGACAAGACAGTACAGCAGATGGCTCCTCCCCACCCACCACTATACATGGAGACAGGACAGTACAGCAGAAGGCTCCTCCCCATCCACCACTGTAGATGGAGGCAGGACAGTACAAGAGAAGGCTCCTCCCCACTTACCACTATAAATGGAGACAGGACAGTACAGCAAAAGGCTCCTCCCCACCCACCACTATAGATGAGACACGGACAGTAAAGCAGAAAGCTCCTCCCAACCACCACTATAGATGGACACAGGAGGGTACAGCAGAACCCTCCTCCACCACACCCACCACTATAGATAGAGACAGGACAGTACAGCAGAAGGCTCCTCCCCACCCACCACTATAGATGGAGACAGGACAGTACAGCAGTAGGCCTCCTCCCCACACACCACTATAGAAGGAGACAGGAGAGTACAGCAGAAGGCTCTTCCCCACCCACCCCTACAGATGGAGACAGGACAGGACAGCAGGGGGCTCTCCCCAACCACCATTACAGATGGAGACAGGACAGTACAGCAGAGGGCTCCTCCCCAACCACCATTACAGATGGAGACAGAACAGTACAGCAGAAGGCTCCTCCCCACCTACCACTATAGATGGAGACAGGACAGTACAGCAGAAGGCTACCTCCCCACCCACCACTATAGATGGAGAGAGGACAGTACAGCAGAAGGCTCCTCCCCACCCACCACTATAGATGGAGACGAGGACAGTACAGCAGTAGGCTCCTCCCCACCCACACTATAGATGGAGACAAGACAGTACAGCAGTAGGCTCCTCCCCACCCACCACTATAGATGGAGACAGTAGATTACAGTAGAGGGCTCCTCCCCACCTCTCACTACTAGATGGGAGAAAGGACGAGACAGCAGAGAGGTCTCCCCACCCACCACTAATAGATGGAGACTGGAGGAGTACAAGCAGAAAGGGCTACTTCCACACCACAACTATAGTGGAGTCCAGGAGACGTACATGAAGAAGGCTCCGTACACAACCAACACTATAGATGGAGACAGTAAAGTACAGGCAGAAGGCTCTACCCCACATACCACTATAGATGGAGACAGGACAGTACAGCAGAAGGCTTCTCCCACATACCACCATTATAGATGGAGACAGACAGTACAGGTGAATTGCTCCTCCCCATCCACCTCTAGAGATCGGTGTCAGGACAGTAAAGCTAGGAAGGGGCTCCTCCCCACTTCACCACTATAAAAGGAGACGGACATTACAGCAGAAGGCTGCCTCCCCACCCATCACAATAGATAGGACAGGACAGTACAGCAGAAGGCTCCTCCCCACCCACCACTATAGATGGAGACAGGACAAGTACAGCATAAGGCTCCTCCCCACCCACCACTATAGATGAGACAGGACAGTACAGCAGAAGGCTCTCCCCACCCAACACTATAGATGGAAACAGTACAGTACAGCAAAAGGCTCCTCCCCACCCACCAGTAGATAGGAGACAGGACAGTACAGCAGAAGGCTCCTCCCCACCCACCACTATAGATGGAGCAGTACAGTACAGCAGAAGGCTCCTCCCCACCCACCACTATAGATAGAGTCAGGACAGTACAGCAGAAGGCTCCTCCCCACCCACCACTTAGATGGAGTCAGGAACAGTACAGCAGAAGGCTCCTACCTACCACCACTATCGATGGAGTCAGGACAGTACAGCAGAAGGCTCCTCCCACCCACCACTATAGATGGTGACAGGACAGTACAGCAGAAGCTCCTCCCCACCCACCATTAAGATGGAGACAGGGACAGGACAGCAGAAGACTCCTCCCCACCCACCCTATAGATGGAGACAGGGACAGTACAGCAGATGCCCTCCCCACCCACCACTATAGATGGAGAAAGGACAGTACAGCAGAAGGCTCCTCCCCACCCACCACTATAGAATGGAGACAGGACAGTACAGCAGAAGGCTCCTTCCCACCCACCACTATAGATGGAGACCAGGACAGTACAGCAGAAAGCTCCTCCCCACCCACCACTATGGAATGGAGTCAGGACAGTACAGAAGAAGGCTCCTCCCACCCACCACTATAGATGGAGACAGGACAGTACAGCAGAAGGCTCCTCCCCACCACCACTATAGATGGAGACAGGACAGTACAGCAGAAGGCTCCTCCCCACCCACCACTATAGATGGAGACAGGACAGTACAGCAGAAGGGCTCCTCCCACCCACCACTATAGATTGGAGACAGGACAGTACAGGAGAAGGCTCCTCCCACCCACCACTATAGATGGAGACAGGACAGTACAGAAGACGGATCCTCCCCACCACCCACTATAGATGTGAGACAGGACCAGTGCAGCAAAGCTCCTCCCGCCCACCACACTATAAATGGAGACAGGACAGTACAGAAAAGGCTCCTCCCCCACCAACGACTATAGATGGAGACAGGCCTAGTACAGCAAAAGGCCTCCTCCCCACACCAACTCTAGATGGAGACAGGACAGTACAGCAGAAGGCTCTCCCCCCAACCCACTCACCTAGGGCAGACAGAGACAGACAGTACAGAAAAGGCTCCTCCCCACCCACCCCTATAGATGAAGACATGACAGTATAGTAGAAGGCTCCCTCCCCCGCACCCACTATAGATAGAGACAGGACAGGTACAGCAAAGGCTCTCCCCAACCCTACCACTATAGAAGAGACAGACATGACCAGCATAAGGCTCCTCCCACCCACCACTATAGATGTAGGCAGGACAGTACAGCAAAAGGCTCCTCCCCACCCACCACTATAGATGGAGACAGGACAGTACAGGAGAAGGCTCCTCCCAACCACCACTATAGACTGAGACAGGACAGTACAGCAGAAGCTCCTCCCCACCCACCACAATAGATGGAGACAGGACAGGACAGCAGAAGGCTCCTCCCCACCCACCACTATAGATGGAGACAGGACAGTACACCAGAAGGCTCCTCCCCACCACCACTATAGATGGAGGTCAGGACAGTACAGCATAAGGCTCCTCCCACCCACCACTATAGATGAGTCAGGACAGTACAGCAGAAGGCTCCTCCCCACCCACCACTATAATGGAGACAGGACAGTACAGAAGAAGGCTCCTCCCCACCCACCACTATAGATGGAGACAGGACAGTACAGCAGAAGGCTCCTCCCACCCACTCACTATAGATGGAGACAGGACAGTACAGCAGAAGGCTCCTCCCCACCCACCATTACGGATGGAGACAGGACAGTACAGCAGAAGGCTCCTCCCACCCACCACTATAGATGGAGACAGGACAATACAGCAGAAGGCTCCTCCTCACCCAGCACATTGGATGGAGACAAGACAGTACAGCAGAAGGCTCCTCCCCGCAACCATTATAGATGGAGACACGACAGTACAGAAGAAGGATCCTCCCCATCCACCACTATAGATGGAGATAGGAAAGGACAACAGAGGGCTCTCCCCCACCTACCACTTTAGAGGGAGGCAGGATAGCAGAGCAGAAGGCTCCTCCCCATCCACCACTATAGATGGAGATAGGAAAGGACAACAGGAGGCTCCTCCCCACCTACCACTTTAGAGGGAGGCAGGATAGCAGAGCAGAAGGCTCCTCCCCATCCACCACTATAGATGGAGATAGGAAAGGACAACAGGAGGCTCCTCCCCACCCACCACTTTAGAGGGAGGCAGGATAGCAGAGCAGAAGGCTCCTCCCCACCCACCACTATGAATGGAGACAGGAGAGTACAGCAGAAGGCTCCTCCCTGCCCACCACTATAGATGGAGATAGGACAGGACAGAGGGAGGCTCCTCCCCACCCAGCGCTATAGATGGAGACATGACAGTACAGCAGAAGGCTCCTCCCTGCCCACCACTATAGATGGAGACAGGACATTACAGCAGAAGCCTCCTCCCCATCCAACACTATAGATGGAGACAGGCCAGTAAAGCAAAAGGCTCCTCCCCACCTACCACTATACACGGAGACAGTACAGCACAGCAGAACGCTCCTTCCTACCCACCACTATAGATGGGGACAAGACAGTATAGCAGAAGGCTCCTGCCCAACCACCATTATAGATTGAGACAGGACAGGACAGCAGGAGGCTCCTCCCCACCCACCACATTAGAAGGAGAAAGGATAGTACAGCAGAAGGCTCCTCCCCACCCACCACTATACATGGAGACAGGACAGTACAGCAGAAGGCCCCTCACCACCCACCACAATAGATGGAGACAGGACAGTACAGGAGAAAGCTCCTCCCCACTTACAACTATAGATGAAGTCAGACAGTAAAGCAGAAGGCTCCTCCCCACCCAACACTATAGATGGAGACAGGACAGTACAGCAGAAGGCTCCTCCCCACCCACCACTATAGATGGAGACAGTACAGTACAGCAGAAGGCTCCTCCCCACCCACCACTATAGATGGAGACAGGACAGTACAGCAGAAGGCTCCTCCCCACCCACCACTATAGATGGAGACAGGACAGTACAGCAGAAGGCTCCTCCCCACCCACCACTATAGATGGAGACAGGACAGTACAGCAGAAGGCTCCTCCCCACCCACCACTATAGATGGAGACAGGACAGTACAGCAGAAGGCTCCTCCCCACCCACCACTATAGATGGAGACAGGACAGTACAGAAGAAGGCTCCTCCCCACCCACCACTATAGATGGAGACAGGACAGTACAGCAGAAGGCTCCTCCCCACCCACCACTATAGATGGAGACAGGACAGTACAGCAGAAGGCTCCTCCCACCCACCACTATAGATGGAGACAGGACAGTACAGCAGGAAGGCTCCTTCCCCCACCCACACTATAGATGGAGAAGGACATACAGAAAAGGCTCCTCCCCACCCACCACTATAGAGAGACAGTTCAGTACAGAAGAAGGCTCCGCCCCACCCACCACTATAGATGGAGACAGACAGTACAGCAGAAGGCTCCTCCCCACCACACTATAGATGGAGATCAGGACAGTACAGCAGAAGGCTCTCCCCACCCACCACTATAGATGGAGACAGGACAGTACAGCAGAAGGCTCCTCCCACCACCACTATAGATGGAGAAAGACAGTACAGCAAAAGGCTCCTCCCCACCACCACTATAGATGAGAGACAGGACATTCAGGAAAGGCCTCCCCACCCACCACTATAGATGGAGCAGGACAGTACAGAGAGGCTTCTCCCCACCCACCACTATAGATGGAGACAGTACAGTACAGCAGAAGGCTCTCCCACCCACCACTATAGATGGAGACAGGTACAGTACAGCAGAAGGCCTTCTACGTCTCCCCACCCACCACTCTAAGATGGAGACAGTACTGTACAGCAGAAGGCTCCTCCCCACCCACCACTATAGATGGAGACAGGACAGTACAGCAGAAGGCTCCTCCCCACCCACCACTATAGATGGAGACAGGACAGTACAGCAGAAGGCTCCTCCCCACCCACCACTATAGATGGAGACAGGACAGTACAGCAGAAGGCTTCCTCCCCACCCACAACTATAGATGGAGACAGGACAGTACAGCAGAAGGCTCCTCCCCACCCACCACTATAGATGGAGACAGGACAGTACAGCAGAAGGCTCCTCCCCACCCACCACTATAGATGGAGACAGGACAGTACAGCAGAAGGCTCCTCCCCACCCACCACTATAGATGGAGACAGGACAGTACAGAAGAAGGCTCCTCCCCACCCACCACTATAGATGGAGACAGGACAGTACAGAAGAAGGCTCCTCCCCACCCACCACTATAGATGGAGATAGGACAGTACAGAAGAAGGCTCCTCCCCACCCACCACTATAGATGGAGACAGGACAGTACAGAAGAAGGCTCCTCCCCACCCACCACTATAGATGGAGACAGGACGAGTACAGCAGAAGGCTCCTTCCCACCCACCACTATAGATGGAGACAGGACAGTACAGCAGAAGGCTCCTCCCCACCCACCACTATAGATGGAGACAGTTCAGTACAGAAGAAGGCTCCTCCCCACCCACCACTATAGATAGAGACAGGACAGTACAGAAGAAGGCTCCTCCCCACCCACCACTATAGATGGAGACAGGTCAGTACAGAAGAAGGCTCCTCCCCACCCTACCACTATAGATGGAGACAGGACAGTACAGCAGAAGGCTCCTCCCCACCCACCACTATAGATGTAGACAGGACAGTACAGCAGAAGGCTCCACCCCACCCATGACTATAGATGGATACAGGACGAGTACAGCAGAAGGCTCCTTCCCAACCCACCACTATAGATGGAGACAGTACAGTTCAGCAGAAGGCTCCTCCACACCCACCACTATAGATGGAGACAGGACAGTACAACAGAAGGCTCCTCCCCACCCACCACTATACATGCAGACAGGACAGGACAGCAGGAGGCTCCTCCCCAAAAACCACGATAGATGTAGACAGGACAGTACAGCAGAAGGCTCCTCCCCGCCCACCACTATACATGCAGACAGGACAGGACAGCAGGAGGCTCCTCCCCAAAAACCACGATAGATGGGGACAGGACAGTACAGCAGAAGGCTCCTCCCCGCCCACCACTATAGATGGACTCAGTACATTACAGCAGAAGGCTCCTCCCCACCCACCACTATAGATGGATACAGGACAGTACAGTAGAAGGCTCCCGAACACACACCACTAAAGATCGAAGTAGGGCAGTACAGCAGAAGGCTCCTCCCCAGCCACCACTATAGATGGAGACAGGACAATACAGCAGAAGGCTCCTCCCCAACACCCACCACTATAGATGGAGACAGAACAGTACAGAAGAAGGCTCCTCCCCACCCACCAGTATAGATGGAGACATGACAGGATAGCAGAAGGCTCCTCCCACCTAGCACTATAGATGGTGACAGGACAGTACAGCAGAAGGCTCCTCCCCACCCACCACTATAGATGGAGACAGGACAGGACAACAAGAGCCTCCTCCCCACCCACCACTTTAGATGGAGGCAGGATAGTACAGCAGAAGGATTCTCCCCACCCACCACTATACATTGAGACAGGACAGTACAGCAGAAGGCTCCTCCACACCCACCACTATAGATAGAGACAGGACAGTACAGCAGAAGGACCTACCCACTCACCACCACAGATGGAGACAGGGCAGTACAGCAGAATGCTCCTTCCCACCCACGACTATAGATGGAGACAGGACAGGACAGCAGAAAGCTCCTCCCCACACACAACTTTGGATGGAGGCAGCATAGTACAGCAGAAGGCTCCTCCACAACCAACCACTATAGATGGAGACAGGACAGTACAACAGAAGGCTCCCCCCCCCACAACCACTATAGATGCAGACAGGACAGTACAGCAGAAGGCTCCTCCCCACCCACCACTATAGATGGAGACAGGACAGTACAGCAGAAGGCTCCTCCCCACCACCACTATAGATGGAGACAGGACAGGACAGCAGAAGGCTCCTCCCCACCCACCACTATAGATGGAGACAGGACAGTACAGCAGAAGGCTCCTCCCCACCCACCACTATAGATGGAGACAGGACAGTACAGCAGAAGGCTCCTCCCCACCCACCACTATAGATGGAGACAGGACAGTACAGCAGAAGGCTCCTCCCCACCCACCACTATAGATGGAGACAGGACAGTACAGCAGAAGGCTCCTCCCCACCCACCACTATAGATGGAGACAGGACAGTACAGCAGAAGGCTCCTCCCACCCACCACTATAGATGGAGACAGGACAGTACAGCAGAAGGCTCCTCCCCACCCACCACTATAGATGGAGACAGGACAGTACAGCAGAAGGCTCCTCCCCACCCACCACTATAGATGGAGACAGGACAGTACAGCAGAAGGCTCCTCCCACCCACCACTATAGATGGAGACAGGACAGTACAGCAGAAGGCTCCTCCCCACCCACCACTATAGATGGAGACAGGACAGTACAGCAGAAGGCTCCTCCCCACCCACCACTATAGATGGAGACAGGAGAGTACAGCAGAAGGCTCCTCCCCGCAACCATTATAGATGTAGACAGGACAGTACAGCAGAAGGCTCCTCCCCACCCACCACTATAGATGGAGACAGGACAGTACAGCAGAAGGCTCCTCCCCACCCACCACTATAGATGGAGACAGGACAGTACAGAAGAAGGCTCCTCCCCACCCACCACTATAGATGGAGACAGGACAGTACAGCAGAAGGCTCCTCCCCACCCACCACTATAGATGGAGACAGGACAGAACAGCAGAAGGCTTCTCCCCACCCACCACTATAGATGGAGACAGGACAGTACAGCAGAAGGCTCCTCCCCACCCACCACTATAGATGGAGACAGGACAGTACAGAAGAAGGCTCCTCCCCACCCACCACTATAGATGGAGACAGGACAGTACAGAAGAAGGCTCCTCCCCACCCACCACTATAGATGGAGACAGGACAGTACAGAAGAAGGCTCCTCCCCACCCACCACTATAGATGGAGACAGGACAGTACAGAAGAAGGCTCCTCCCCACCCACCACTATAGATGGAGACAGGACAGTACAGAAGAAGGCTCCTCCCCACCCACCACTATAGATGGAGACAGGACAGTACAGAAGAAGGCTCCTCCCCACCCACCACTATAGATGGAGACAGGACAGTACAGCAGAAGGCTCCTCCCCACCCACCACTATAGATGGAGACAGGACAGTACAGAAGAAGGCTCCTCCCCACCCACCACTATAGATGGAGACAGGACAGTACAGCAGAAGGCTCCTCCCCACCCACCACTATAGATGGAGACAGGACAGTACAGCAGAAGGCTCCTCCCCACCCACCACTATAGATGGAGACAGGACAGTACAGCAGAAGGCTCCTCCCCACCCACCACTATAGATGGAGACAGGACAGTACAGAAGAAGGCTCCTCCCCACCCACCACTATAGATGGAGACAGGACAGTACAGAAGAAGGCTCCTCCCCACCCACCACTATAGATGGAGACAGGACAGTACAGAAGAAGGCTCCTCCCCACCCACCACTATAGATGGAGACAGGACAGTACAGAAGAAGGCTCCTCCCCACCCACCACTATAGATGGAGACAGGACAGTACAGAAGAAGGCTCCTCCCCACCCACCACTATAGATGGAGACAGGACAGTACAGAAGAAGGCTCCTCCCCACCCACCACTATAGATGGAGACAGGACAGTACAGAAGAAGGCTCCTCCCCACCCACCACTATAGATGGAGACAGTTCAGTACAGAAGAAGGCTCCTCCCCACCCACCACTATAGATGGAGACAGGTCAGTACAGAAGAAGGCTCCTCCCCACCCACCACTATAGATGGAGACAGGACAGTACAGCAGAAGGCTCCTCCCCACCCACCACTATACATTGAGACAAGACAGTACAGCAGAAGGCTCCTCCCCACCGACCACTATAGATGGAGACAGGACAGTACAGCAGAAGGACCTCCCCACTCACCACCACAGATGGAGACAGGACAGTTCAGCAGAATGCTCCTCCCCACCCACGACTATAGATGGAGACAGGACAGGACAGCAGAAGGCTCCTCCCCACACAAAACTTTAGATGGAGGCAGCATAGTACAGGAGAAGGCTCCTCCACAACCAACCACAATAGATGGAGACAGGACAGTACAGCAGAAGGCTCATTCCCACTCACCATTATAGATGGAGAGAGGACAGGACAGAAGGAGTCTCCTCCCAAAAGGGAGAGTACAGCAGAAGGTTACTCCCCACCCACCACTATAGATGGAGAAAGGACAGTAAAGCAGAAACCTCCTCCCCCAACCCTATCACTGTAGATAGAGACAGGACAGTACAGCAGAAGGCTCCTCCCCACCCACCCCTTTAGATGGAGACAGGACAGTACAGCAGAAGACTCCTTCCCACGCACCACTATAGATGTAGTCAGAACAGTACAGCAAAAGGCTCCTCCCCACCCACCACTATAGATGGAGACAGGTCAGTACAGAAGAAGGTTCCTCCCCACCCACCACTATAGATGGAGACGGACTAGTACAGCAGAAGGCTCCTCCCCACCCACCACTATAGATGGAGACAGGACAGTACAGCAGAAGGCTCCTCCCCACTTACCACTATACATGGAGACATGACCGTAGAGCAGAAGGTTCCTCCCCACCCACAACTATAGATGGAGATAGGACAGTACAGCAGAAGGCTCCTCCCCACCTACCACTATAGATGGAGACAGGACAGTACAGCAGACAGCTCCTCCCCACCCACCACTATAGATGGAGTCAGGACAGTAAAGCAGTAGGCTGTACGTGGATAGAGGAGAGTACAGCACAAGGATCTTCCCAACCCACCACTCTAGAGAAAGACAGGACAGTTCAGCAGAAGGTTCCTCCCCACTCACGACTATAGATGGAGACAGGTCAGGATGGCAGAAGGCTCCTCGCCACCCACCACTGTAGATGGAGACAGGAAAGTACAGCAGAAACCTCCTCCCCCAACCCTATCACTGTAGATAGAGACAAGACAGTACAGCAGAAGGCTCCTCCCCACCCACCCCTATAGATGGAGACAGGACAGTACAGCAGAAGGTTCCTGCCCACCCACCAATATAGAAGGACACAGGACGGTACAGCAGTAGGCGAATCCCCACACATCATTATAGATGGATACAGGACAGTACAGCAGAAGGCTCCTCCAAACCCACCACTATAGATAGAGACAGGACAGGACAGGAGGAGACTCCTCCCCACCCACCACTACAAATGGAGACAGGACAGTACAGCAGGACGCTCCTCCCAACCCACCACTATAGATGGAGACAGGACAGTACAGCAGAAGGCTACTCCCAACCCACCACAGTAGATTGAGTCACTACAGTACAGGAGAAGGCTCCTCTCCACCCACCACTATAGATGGAGATAGGACAGTACAGCAAAAGGCTCCTCCCCACCCACCACTATATATGGAGAGAGGACAGTATAGCAGTAGACTCCTCCAGACCCACCACAATAGATGGAGACAGGACAGTACAGCAGAAGGCTCCTCCAAACCTACCACAATATATGGAGACAGGACAGTACAGCACAAGGCTCCTCCCCACCCACAACTATAGATAAAGACAGGAGAGGACAGCAGGAGGCTCCTCCCCACTCACCACTACAGATGGATACAGGACAGTAGAGCAGAAGGCTCCTCCCCAACTACCACTATAGATAGCGACAGGCCAGTACAGCAGTAGGCTTCTCCCCAACCACCACTATAGATGGAGACAGGACATTACAGCAGAAGGCTGATACCCCACTCATCACTATAGATGGAATCAGGACAGTACAGTCGAAGGCTCCTCCCCACCCACCACTCTAGATGGAGACAGTACAGTACAGCAAAACGCTCCTCCCAACCCACCACTATAGATGCAGGCAGGACAGTACAGGAGAAGGCTCCTCCCCACCCATCACTATAGATGGAGACAGGACAGTACAGCAGAAGGCTCCTCCTCGCCCACCACTATAGATGGAGACATGTCCGTACAGAAGAAGGCTCCTCCCCACCCACCACTATAGATGGAGACGGACTAGGACAGCAGAAGACTCCTCCCCACCTACCACTATAGATGGAGACAGGACAGTACAGCAGAAGGCTCCGTCCCACCCACCACTATAGATGGAGACAGGACAGTACAGGAGAAGGCTCCTCCCCACTTACCACTATACATGGAGACAGGACCGTAGAGCAGAAGGTTCCTCCCCACCCACAACTATAGATGGAGACAGGACAGTACAGCAGAAGGCTCCTAACCACCTACCACAATATATGGAGACAGGACAGTACAGCAGAAGGCTCCTCCACACCCACCACTATAGATGGAGTCAGGACAGTACAGCAGAAGGCTCCTCCCCACCCACTACTATAGATGGATACAGGACAGTACAGCAGAAGGCTCCTCCCCACCCACCACTATAGATGGAGACAGTTCAGTGCAGAAGAAGGCTCCTTCCCACCCACCACTATAGATGGAGACAGGACAGTACAGAAGAAGGCTCCTCCCCACCCACCACTATAGATGGAGACAGGACAGTACAGAAGAAGGCTCCTCCCCACCCACCACTATAGATGGAAATAGGACAGTACAGAAGAAGGCTCCTCCCCACCCACCACTATAGATGGAGACAGGACAGTACAGCAGAAGGCTCCTCCCCACCCACCACTATAGATGGAGACAGTTCAGTACAGAAGAAGGCTCCTTCCCACCCACCACTATAGATGGAGACAGGACAGTACAAAAGAAGGCTCCTCCCCACCCACCACTATAGATGGAGACAGGACAGTACAGAAGAAGGCTCCTCCCCACCCACCACTATAGATGGAGATAGGACAGTACAGAAGAAGGCTCCTCCCCACCCACCACTATAGATGGAGACAGGACAGTACAGCAGAAGGCTCCTTCCCACCCACCACTATAGATGGAGACAGGACAGTACAGCAGAAGGCTCCTCCCCACCCACCACTATAGATGGAAACAGTTCAGTACAGAAGAAGGCTCCTCCCCACACACCACTATAGATAGAGACAGGACAGTACAGCAGAAGGCTCCTCCCCACCCACCACTATAGATGGAGACAGTTCAGTACAGAAGAAGGCTCCTCCCCACCCACCACTATAGATGGAGACAGTTCAGTACAGAAGAAGGCTCCTCCCCACCAACCAGTATAGATGGAGACAGGACAGTACAGCAGAAGGCTCCTCCCTACCCACCACTATAGATGTAGACAGGACAGTACAGCAGAAGGCTCCACCCCACCCATGACTGTACGTGGATACAGGAGAGTACACCACAAGGCTCTTCCCAACCCACCACTCTAGAGGAAGACAGTACAGTTCAGCAGAAGGTTCCTCCCCACTCACGACTATAGATGGAGACAGTTCAGTACAGAAGAAGGCTCCTCCCCACCCACCACTGTAGATGGAGACAGGACAGTACAGCAGAACGCTCCTTCCCACCCACCACTATAGATGGAGGCAGGAGAGTACAGCAGAAGGCTACTACCCACTCATCCCTTTAGATGGAGACAGGACAGTACAGCAGAAGGCTCCTCCCCCCCCCACCACTATAGATGGAGACAGGACAGTACAGCAGAAGGCTCCTTCCCACCCACCACTATAGAGAGACACAGGACAGTACAGCAGAAGGCTCCTTCCCACCCACCACTATAGAGTGACACAGGACAGTACAGCAGCAGGCTATTCCCCACACACCACTATAGATGGAGACAGTTCAGTGCAGAAGAAGGCCCCTACCCACCCACCACTATAGATGGAGACAGGACAGTACAGAAGAAGGCTCCTCCCTACCCACCACTATAGATGGAGACAGGACAGTACAAAAGAAGGCTCCTCCCCACCCACCACTATATGTGGAGACAGGACAGTACAGCAGAAGGTTTCTCCCCACCCACCACTATAGATGGATTCAGGAGAGTACAGCAAAAGGATCCTCCCCACCTACCACTATAGATAGAGACAGGACAGTAGAGCAGAAAGCTCCTCCCTACCCACCACTAGAGATGGAGTCAGGACAGTACAGCAGAAGGTTTCTCCCCACCCACCACTATAGATGGATTCAGGAGAGTACAGCAAAAGGATCCTCTCCACCTACCACTATAGATAGAGACAGGACAGTAGAGCAGAAAGCTCCTCCCCACCCACCACTAGAGATGGAGACAGGACAGGACAACAGGAGGCTTCTCCCCACCCACCACTATAGATGGAGACACGGCAATACATCGGAATGCTACTGCCCACCCACCACTAAAGATGGAGAGAGGACAGTACAGCAGAAGGCTCCTCCCCACCCACCTCTATAGATGTAGACAGGACAGTACAGTAGAAGAGTCCTCGCTACCCACCACTATACAGGGAGACAGTACAGTATAGCAGAAGGCTCCTCCCCACCCACCACCATAGATGCAGACAGGACAGCACAGCAGAAGGCTCCTCCCCACCCACCACTATAGATGCAGACAGGACAGCACAGCAGGAGGCTCCTCCCCACCCACCACTATAGATGGAATAAGGACAGTACAGCAGAAGGTTCCTCCCCACTCACCACTACAGATGGAGTCAGGACAGTACAGCAGAAGGCTCCTCCCCACCCACCATTTTAGATGGAGGCGGGACAGTACAGCAGAAGGTTCCTCCCCACCCACCACTGTATATGGAATCGGGACAGTACAGGAGAAGGTTTCTCCCCAACCACTACTATAGATAGAGACAGGACAGTACAGCAGAATGCTCCTCCCCACCCACCACTATAGATGGATAGAGGACAGTATAGCAGAAGGCTCCTCCCCACCCACCTCTATAGATGTAGACAGGACAGTACACCAGAAGAGTCCTCGCCACCCACCACTATACAGGGAGACAGTACAGTATAGCAGAAGGCTCCTCCCCACCCACCATTATAGATGGTCAGCATAGTACAGCAGAAGGCTCCTCCCCATCCACCACTATAGATGGAGGCAGGAAAGTACAGCAGAAGGCTCCTCCCCCCCAACAATATAGATGGAGGCAGGATAATACAGCAGAAGGCTATTCCCAACCCACCACTATTGATGGAAACAGGACAGTACAGCAGAAGGCTCCTCCACCACACCCACCACTATAGATAGAGACAGGACAGTACAGCAATACAGCAGAAGGCTCCTTCCCACCCACCACTATAGATGCAGTCAGGATAGTACAGCAGAAGGCTCCTTCCCACTCACCATTATAGATGGAGACTGGACAGTACAGCAGAAGGCTCCACCCCACCCACCACTATAGATGGACTCAATACAATACAGCAGAAGGCTCCTCCCCACCTACCAGTATCTGTGGAGACAGGACAGTACAGTAGAAGGCTCCTCCCCACCTACCACAATACAAGGATACAGGACAGTACAGCAGAAGGCTCCTCCCCACCCACCACTATAGATGGAGAAAGGACAGTTCAGCAGAAGGCTCCTCCCCACCCACGACTACAGATGGAGACAGTACAGTACAGCAGAAGGCTGCTCCCCACCCACCACTATAGATGAAGACAGGATAGTACAGCAGAAGTCTCCTCCTCACCCGCCACTATAGATGGAGACAGGTCAGTATAGCAGAAGGCTCCTCCCCACCCACCATCATAGATGGAGACAGTACAGTGCAGCAGGAGGCTACTCCCCACCCACCACTATAATTGGAGACAGGACAGTACAGCAGAAGGCTCATCCTCACCCAACACTATAGATGGAGTCAGGACAGTACAGCGGAAGGCTCCTTCCCATCCACCACTATAGATGGAGACAGGACTGGACAGCAGGAGGGTCTTCCCAATCAACCACTTTAGATGGAGGCAGGATAGTACAGCAGAAGGTTTCTCCCACCCACCACTATAGATGGAGGCAGGACAGTAATGCAGAAGGCTCCTCCCCACCCACCACTATACATGGAGACAGGACATTACAGCGGAAGGCTCCTCCCCACCCATCACTATAGATGGAGTCAGGACAGTACAGCAGAAGGCTACTCCCAACCCACCACTATAGGTGGAGACCGGACAGTACAGTAGAAGGCTCCTCCCCACCCACCACTATAGATGAAGTCAGGACAGTAAAGCAGAAGTCTTTCCCCACCCACCACTATAGATGGAGGCAGGACAGTTCATCAGAAGGCTCGTCCCCACCCACCACTATAGATGGAGACAGGACAGTACAGCAGATGGCTCATCCCCACCCACCACTATAGATGGAATCAGGACAGTACAGCAGAAGGCTCCTCCCCCACACCCACCACTATAGATGGAGACAAGAGAGTATAGCAGAAGGCTCCTACCCACCCACCACTATACATGGAGACATGACAGTACAGGAGGAGGCTCCTCCCCACCCACCACTATAGATGGAGGCAGAACAGTACAGCAAAAGGCTCCTCCCCACCCACCACTATAGATGGAGACAGGACAGTACAGTAGAAGTCTCCTCCCCACCCACCACTATACATGGAGACAGGACAGTACAGCAGAAGGCTCCTCCCCACCTACCACTATAGATGGAGACAGGACAGGACAGCAGAAGGCTCCTCCCTACCCACCACTATACGTGGAGACAGGACAGTACAGCAGAACGCTCCTCCCCACACACCACTATAGATGGAGACAGGACAGTACAGCAGAAGGCTCCTCCCCCACACCCACCACTATAGATGGAGACAAGAGAGTATAGAAGAAGGCTCCTCCCCATCCACCACTATACATGGAGACATGACAGTACAGGAGGAGGCTCCTCCCCACCCACCACTATAGATGGAGGCAGAACAGTACAGCAAAAGTCTCCTCCCCACCCACCACTATAGATGGAGACATGACAGCACAGGAGGAGGTTCCTCCCAACCCACCACTATAGATGGAGGCAGAACAGTACAGCAAAAGGCTCCTCCCCACCCACCACTATAGATGCAGACAGGACAGTACAGTAGAAGGCTCCTCCCCACCCACCACTATAGATGGAGACAGGACAGTACAGTAGAAGGCTTCTCCCCACCCACCACTATAGATGGAGGCAGAACAGTACAGCAGAAGGCTCCTCCCCACCCATCACTATAGATGGAGTCAGGACAGTACAGCAGAAGGCTCCTCCCCACCCATCACTATAGATGGAGACAGGACAGTACAGTAGAAGGCTCCTCCCCACCCACCACTATACACGGAGACAGGACAGTACAGCAGAAGGCTCCTCCCCACTCACCACTATAGATGAGGACACGACAGGACAGCAGGAGGCTCGTCCCCACCCACCACTATAGATGGAGACAGGACAGTACAGCAAAAGGCTCCTCCCCACCCACCACTATAGATGGAGACAGGACAGTACAGCAGAAGGCTCCTCCCTATCCACCACTATAGATGGAGACCGGACAGTACAACAGAAGGCTCCTCCCCACCCACCACTTTAGATGGAGGCTGGATAGTACAGCAGAAGGCTCCTCCCCACCCACCACTATAGATGGAGGCAGGACAGTACAGCAGAATGCTCCTCCCCACCCACCACTATAGATGGAGACATGACAGTACAGGAGGAGGCTCCTCCCTACCCACCACTATAGATGGAGACAGGACAGTACAACAGAAGGCTCTTCCCCACCACCCACTATAGATGGAGACAGGAGAGTATAGCAGAAGGCTCCTCCCCACCCACCAGTATAGATTGAGTCAGGACAGTACAGCAGAAGGCTACTCCCCACCCACCACTATAGATGGTGACATGACAGTACAGGAGGAGGCTCCTCCCCCCCCACCACTATAGATGGAGGCAGAACAGTTCAGCAGAAAGCTACTCCCCACCCACCACTATAATTGGAGACAGGACAGTACAGCTGAAGGCTCATCCCCACCCACCACTATAGATGGAGTCAGGACAGTACAGCAAAAGGCTCCTCCCCACCCACCACTATAGATGGAGACATGACAGTACAGGAGGAGGCTCCTCCCTACCCACCACTATACATGGAATCAGGACAGTACAGCAGAAGGCTCCTCCCCACCAACCACTATAGATGGAGACAGGAGAGTATAGCAGAAGGCTCCTCCCCACCCAACAGTATAGATAGAGTCAGGACAGTACAGCAGAAGGCTCCTCCCCACCCACCACTATAGATGGAGACAAGACAGTACAGCAGAAGGCTCCTCCCCACCCACCACTATAGATGGAGACAAGACAGTACAGCAGAAGGCCCATCCCCGCCCACCAGTACAGGAGGAGGCTCCTCCCCACCCACCACTATAGATGGAGGCAGGACAGTACAGCATAAGACTCCTCCCTACCAACCACTATAGATGGAGACAGAACAGTACAACAGAAGGCTCCTCCTCACCCACCACTATAGATGGAGACAGAACAGTACAACAGAAGGCTCCTCCCCACCCGCCACTATAGATGGAGACAGGACAGTACAGCAGAAGACTCCTCCCCACCCACCACTATAGATGGAGACAGGACAGGACAGCAGAAGGCTCCTCCCCACCCGCCACTATAGATGGAGACAGGACAGGACAGCAGAGGCTCCTCCCCACCCACCACTATAGATGGAGACAACAAATCTAAAGAATATAGACAAGATTAGAGAAATATACATTTAATTACAAAGACTTTACCGTTGTTATATGCAGCCATGGTCATCATATCATACATACTTGGTTAATATAACTCAGGAGTCTGGCAGGAGCTGTTTCCAGAGAGCGATGCAGTATGGCGGTGTCTGGCACACATTCTTAACATCATCATCATCTTGCCACACATGTGTTATGTTCACAGTTTCCCGTCTGTGTTCACTACGGGAAATAACACTTGCTTTATCTGAGCTTTTGCGAAGTTTTATGATTTTTTCTTAATTTCCACTGATTGAATTTGACGAGTATGTTTAGAACAGCTGTTCACTGACTCAGATTTTGCAAAGATGCGACCGAATAGACAGGTATGGAGAATAAGGAGCCTTCTGCTTTACCATCTTCTCTTCATCTATAGTCATGACGTAGTCATGGGCCGCCTATGGTCGAGCCTGTACTGGTTCGAATCCTAGCCGCAGCAATCGATTCACACGCCACCTAGCTGTTCATCCTCCCCTCGGAGGAAAGAGAATGGGTTTACAGGAAATAGCTGTAGATATATAGCTGAGAAGTCCAATTATGAGGCTGTCTCTACATTTCAAGAGGTTCCCCTTAAAAAAAAAGTTCGTTTTCTTTATCACAATTCCCCGGTCATGTACGTTTTCTTTCACAGTTGATGGGGGTCAAAAGACAACATATCTAAACAGTATATCATTACTTAGGTGTAATTACCTGTTTGTACTGTAATGGGAGGGACTTTGACACTCATGGTACCGCGTATCTTGTACTGTACGGGGAGGGAGTTCTACACTGGTGAGACCCATCTGGTTGTTTAATAACATGTTATGTTCTCTGGTTGTTTAATAACATATTATGTTCTCTGGTTGTTTAATGTCATGTTATGTTCTCTGGTTGTTTAATAACATGTTATGTTCTCTGGTTGTTTAATAACATATTATGTTCTCTGGTTGTTTAATGTCATGTTATGTTCTCTGGTTGTTTAATAACATGTTATGTTCTCTGGTTGTTTAATAACATGTTATGTTCTCTGGTTGTTTAATAACATATTATGTTCTCTGGTTGTTTAATGTCATGTTATGTTCTCTGGTTGTTTAATAACATGTTATGTTCTCTGGTTGTTTAATAACATGTTATGTTCTCTGGTTGTTTAATAACATGTTATGTTCTCTGGTTGTTCTCCTCCTACATCGGTCGGAGAACTGTTCACTGCCCACCTCATCCATCGGATTTAAAAATTTAAAGGTCGTGATCAGGTCACCCCTTACTCTTCTCTCTTCCAAGATGGGCTGTATGACTTGGAGTACAGTCTCTTCAAAGAACTACGCACTCCAAAGGAGTCCACATTGCCGTGCTACTGGAAGTAGCGCAACCTGGGTCATAGGGACTAAACCCACACACACACACACACACACACACACACACACACACACACACACACACACGCCACGCCAGGGGTGGGAGGGCGTAAAGATCACACCAGGGGCAGTACGCTGAAAAGATCACAACAGTGGGGATACACACAGCCAAAATCAGCCATAAATAAAAAACACTGTAGAGTCCCCTTCCAATATTTCGTTTTCTTTTAATTACATTTCTAATCATTAGAGAAAATGTCCTTATATTAGTGCAGTTTAACGGATAACTAAAACAATAAACCCACCGGCCCGCTATATTGATACATATTATTTTCATCTTTATCAAAACATAAGAAAATAAGGTGCATACTATATGCGTTACCTTAGTATCTATATAAATTTTGAAGCCATAGTCTTCATAGTTATGGACCTTAAGTGAGCAAAATCACACACATACATATGTTACACACATATGTATACGAAGTGACAATTCAGAAACGATGTAACAAGAATAAAATTCTCCCCTGAACTGATAGATAATAATCACACACACACACACACACACACACACACACACACACACACACACACACACACACAAATTTGATCGCAATTTCCCGCGTCAGTGAGGCAGCGTCAGGAAACTGATGAAAAATGGCCACATTTGTTCACTTTCAGTCTCTAGCTGTCATGTAATAATGCACCGAAACCACAGCTCCCTTTCCACATCCAGGCCCCACAAACCTTTCCATGGTTTACCCCAGACGCTTCACATACCCTGGTTCAATTCATTGACAGCACGTCGACCCAGGTATACCACATCGTTCCAACGCACTCTTTTCCGTGGTTGAGAGAGCAGAAGAGGGTGTTTTGAAATGGTTTGGTCACATGGAGAGAATGAGTGAGGAAAGATTGACAAAGAGGATATATGTGTCAGAGGTGGAGGGAACGAGAAGTGGGAGACCAAACTGGAGGTGGAAAGATGGAGTGAAAAAGATTTTGAGTGATCGGGGCCTGAACATGCAGGAGGGTGAAAGGCGTGCAAGGAATAGAGGGTCGACGTGCTGTCAGTGGATTGAACCAGGGCATGTGAAGCGTCTGGGGTAAACCATGGAAAGTTTTGTGGGGCCTGGATGTGGAAAGGGAGCTGTGGTTTCGGTGCATTACACATGACAGCTAGAGACTGAGTGTGAACGGATGCGGCCTTTCTTCGTCTACTCCTGGCGCTACCTCACTAAAGCGGGAACCGCCGTTAATAAGATGGGCTAGATTAGGGCATTCACCACTTTTCTACATTGTTTTTTAAACAAAATCTCCGCTTGGTACAGTATTACGTTAATATTGTATCTAAATATTGAAATTATCCTACATCGTGCAACACCTTTATTTATATTTTGCTCATGAATGTGTCTGCTTTCCATAGTTATTGTTTACCAAATCAATCTGTCATTTTCTTAAAAGAAAAATACCTCTGACTTTCCGCTATATTCACTTTCGTCTCAAATTCAATATTTCTTTTTTCCAGTTTTCAAACGTTAAGAAGACAACTACGGCATCATCTCCATAACGAAGTGGATGACCATTTCTAAACATACCCGTATGATGTTCCAGCCATCCAACCCCCCCCCCCCCACACACACACACTGTGTTCCCACAAACAACCTCGTCTGGTCCCACAAACAACCTCGTCTGGTCCCACAAACAACCTCGTCTGGTCCCAAAAACAGCCGTTGATCATTTGGAATTCATCTGTGATCGATTGTCGAACGTCGTCCGCCAACCACGAACACATAACATAAAGTTTCCACACACACATATATATATATGTATATATATATATATATATATATATATATATATATATATATATATATATATATATATATATATGTATATATATATATATATATATATATATATATATATATATATATATATATATATATATATATATATATATATATATATATATATATTCCTCGCGTGTCGTAGAAAGCGACTAGAGGGGACGGGAGCAGGGGGGCCAGAAATCCTCCCCTCCTTGTACTTTTTTAACTTTCTAAAATGGGAAACAGAAAAAGGAGTCACGCGGGGAGTGCTCATCCTCCTCGAAGGCTCAGATCGGGGTGCCTAAATGTGTGTGGATGTAACCAAGATGTGAAAAAAGGAGAGATAGGTAGTATGTTTGAGGAAAGGAACCTGGATGTTTTGGCTCTGAGTGAAACGAACCTCAAGGGTAAAGGGGAAGAGTGGTTTGGGAAGGTCTTGGGAGTAAAGTCAGGGGTTAGTGAGAAGACAAGAGCAAGGGAAGGAGTAGCAATACTCCTGAAACAGGAGTTGTGGGAGTATGTGATAGAATGTAAGAAAGTAAATTCTCGATTAATATGGGTAAAACTGAAAGTTGATGGAGAGAGATGGGTGATTATTGGTGCATATGCACCTGGGCATGAGAAGAAAGATCATGAGAGGCAAGTGTTTTGGGAGCAGCTGAATGAGTGTGTTAGTGGTTTTGATGCACGAGACCGGGTTATAGTGATGGGTGATTTGAATGCAAAGGTGAGTAATGTGGCAGTTGAGGGAATAATTGGTACACATGGGGTGTTCAGTGTTGTAAATGGAAATGGTGAAGAGCTTGTAGATTTATGTGCTGAAAAAGGACTGATGATTGGGAATACCTGGTTTAAAAAGCGAGATATACATAAGTATACTTATGTAAGTAGGAGAGATGGCCAGAGAGCGTTATTGGATTACGTGTTAATTGACAGGCGCGCGAAAGAGAGACTTTTGGATGTTAATGTGCTGAGAGGTGCAACTGGAGGGATGTCTGATCATTATCTTGTGGAGGCTAAGGTGAAGATTTGTATGGGTTTTCAGAAAAGAAGAGTGAATGTTGGGGTGAAGAGGGTGGTGAGAGTAAGTGAGCTTGGGAAGGAGACTTGTGTGAGGAAGTACAAGGAGAGACTGAGTACAGAATGGAAAAAGGTGAGAACAATGGAAGTAAGGGGAGTGGGGGAGGAATGGGATGTATTTAGGGAATCAGTGATGGATTGCGCAAAAGATGCTTGTGGCATGAGAAGAGTGGGAGATGGGTTGATTAGAAAGGGTAGTGAGTGGTGGGATGAAGAAGTAAGAGTATTAGTGAAAGAGAAGAGAGAGGCATTTGGACGATTTTTGCAGGGAAAAAATGCAATTGAGTGGGAGATGTATAAAAGAAAGAGACAGGAGGTCAAGAGAAAGGTGCAAGAGGTGAAAAAAAGGGCAAATGAGAGTTGGGGTGAGAGAGTATCATTAAATTTTAGGGAGAATAAAAAGATGTTCTGGAAGGAGGTAAATAAAGTGCGTAAGACAAGGGAGCAAATGGGAACTTCAGTGAAGGGCGCAAATGGGGAGGTGATAACAAGAAGTGGTGATGTGAGAAGGAGATGGAGTGAGTATTTTGAAGGTTTGTTGAATGTGTTTGATGATAGAGTGGAAGATATAGGGTGTTTTGGTCGAGGTGGTGTGCAAAGTGAGAGGGTTAGGGAAAATGATTTGGTAAACAGAGAAGAGGTAGTAAAAGCTTTGCGGAAGATGAAAGCCGGCAAGGCAGCAGGTTTGGATGGTATTGCAGTGGAATTTATTAAAAAAGGGGGTGACTGTATTGTTGACTGGTTGGTAAGGTTATTTGATGTATGTATGACTCATGGTGAGGTGCCTGAGGATTGGCGGAATGCGTGCATAGTGCCATTGTAAAAAGGCAAAGGGGATAAGAGTGAGTGCTCAAATTACAGAGGTATAAGTTTGTTGAGTATTCCTGGTAAATTATATGGGAGGGTATTGATTGAGAGGGTGAAGGCATGTACAGAGCATCAGATTGGGGAAATGCAGTGTGGTTTCAGAAGTGGTAGAGGATGTGTGGATCAGGTGTTTGCTTTGAAGAATGTATGTGAGAAATACTTAGAAAAGCAAATGGATTTGTATGTAGCATTTATGGATCTGGAGAAGGCATATGATAGAGTTGATAGAGATGCTCTGTGGAAGGTATTAAGAATATATGGTGTGGGAGGCAAGTTGTTAGAAGCAGTGAAAAGTTTTTATCGAGGATGTAAGGCATGTGTACGTGTAGGAAGAGAGGAAAGTGATTGGTTCTCAGTGAATGTAGATTTGCGGCAGGGGTGTGTGATGTCTCCATGGTTGTTTAATTTATTTATGGATGGGGTTGTTAGGGAGGTGAATGCAAGAGTTTTGGAAAGAGGGGCAAGTATGAAGTCTGTTGGGGATGAGAGAGCTTGGGAAGTGAGTCAGTTGTTGTTCGCTGATGATACGGCGCTGGTGGCTGATGCATGTGAGAAACTGCAGAAGCTGGTGACTGAGTTTGGTAAAGTGTGTGAAAGAAGAAAGTTAAGAGTAAATGTGAATAAGGGCAAGGTTATTAGGTACAGTAGGGTTGAGGGTCAAGTCAATTGGGAGGTGAGTTTGAATGGAGAAAAACTGGAGGAAGTAAAGTGTTTTAGATATCTGGGAGTGGATCTGGCAGCGGATGGAACCATGGAAGCGGAAGTGGATCATAGGATGGAGGAGGGGGCGAAAATTCTGGGAGCCTTGAAGAATGTGTGGAAGTCGAGAACATTATCTCGGAAAGCAAAAATGGGTATGTTTGAAGGAATAGTGGTTCCAACAACGTTGTATGGTTGCGAGGCGTGGGCTATGGATAGAGTGGTGCGCAGGAGGATGGATGTGCTGGAAATGGGATGTTTGAGGACAATGTGTGGTGTGAGGTGGTTTGATCGAGTAAGTAATGTAAGGGTAAGAGAGATGTGTGGAAATAAAAAGAGCGTGGTTGAGAGAGCAGAAGAGTGTGTTTTGAAATGGTTTGGGCACATGGAGAGAATGAGTGAGGAAAGATTGACCAAGAGGATATATGTGTCGGAGGTGGAGGGAACGAGGAGAAGAGGGAGACCAAATTGGAGGTGGAAAGATGGAGTGAAAAAGATTTTGTGTGATCGGGGCCTGAACATGCAGGAGGGTGAAAGGAGGGCAAGGAATAGAGTGAATTGGAGCGATGTGGTATACCGGGGTTGACGTGCTGTCAGTGGATTGAATCAAGGCATGTGAAGCATCTGGGGTAAACCATATATATATATATATATATATATATATATATATATATATATATATATATATATATATATATATATATATATATATCCCTGGGGATAGGGGGAAAGAATACTTCCCACGCATTCCTCACGTGTCGCAGAAGGCGACTAAACGGGACGGGAGCGGGGGGCCAGAAATCCTCCCCTCCTTGTATTTTAACTTTCTAAAATGGGAAACAGAAGAAGGAGTCACGCGGGGAGTGCTCATCCTCCTCGAAGGCTCAGATTGGGGTGCCTAAATGTGTGTGGATGGAACCAAGATGAGAAAAAAGGAGAGATAGGTAGTATGTTTCAGGAAAGGAACCTGGATGTTTTGGCTCTGAGTGAAACGAAGCTCAAGGGTAAAGGGGAAGAGTGGTTTGGGAATTTCTTGGGAGTAAAGTCAGTGGTTAGTGAGAGGACAAGAGCAAGGGAAGGAGTAGCACCACTCCTGAAACAGGAGTTGTAGGAGTATGTGACAGAGTGTAAGAAAGTAAACTCTAGATTGATATGGGTAAAACTGAAAGTTGATGGAGAGAGATGGGTGATTATTGGTGCATATGCACCTGGGCATGAGAAGAAAGATCATGAGAGGCAAGTGTTTTGGGAGCAGCTGAATGAGTGTGTTAGTGGTTTTGATGCACACGACAGGGTTATAGTGATGGGTGATTTGAATGCAAAGGTGAGTAATGTGGCAGTTGAGGGAATAATTGGTATACATGGGGTGTTCAGTGTTGTAAATGGAAATGGTGAAAAGCTTGTAGATTTATGTGCTGAAAAAGGGCTGGTGATTGGGAATACCTGGTTTAAAAAGAGAGACACACATAAGTGTACGTATGTAAGTAGGAGAGATGGCCAGAGAGTGTTATCAGATTACGTGTTAATTGATAGGCGCGCGAAAGAGAGACTTTTGGACGTTAATGTGCTGAGAGGTGCAACTGGAGGGCTGTCTGATCATTATCTTGTGGAGGCGAAGGTGAAGATTTGTAGGGGTTTTCAGAAAAGAAGAGAGAATATTGGGGTGAAGAGAGTGGTGAGAGTAAGTGAGCTTGGGAAGGAGACTTGTGTGAGGAAGTACCAGGAGAGACTGAGTACAGAATGGAAAAAGGTGAGAACAAAGGAGGTAAAGGGAGTGGGGGAGGAATGGGATGTATTTAGGGAAGCAGTGATGGCTTGCGCAAAAGATGCTTGTGGCACGAGAAGCGTGGGAGGTGGGTTGATTAGAAAGGGTAGTGAGTGGTGGGATGAAGAAGTAATATTATTAGTAAAAGAGAAGAGAGAGGCATTTGGACGATTTTTGCAGGGAAAAAAATGCAAATGAGTGGGAGATGTATAAAAGAAAGAGACAGGAGGTCAAGAGTAAGGTGCAAGAGGTGAAAAAAAGGGCAAATGAGAGTTGGGGTGAGAGAGTATCATTAAATTTTAGGGAGAATAAAAAGATGTTCTGGAAGGAGGTAAATAAAGTGCGTAAGAAAAGGGAGCAAATGGGAACTTCAGTGAAGGGGGCTAACGGGGAGGTGATAACAAGTAGTGGTGATGTGAGGAGATGGAGTGAGTATTTTGAAGGTTTGTTGAATGTGTTTGCTGATAGAGTGGCAGATATAGGGCGTTTTGGTCGAGGTGGTGTGCAAAGTGAGAGGGTTAGGGAAAATAATTTGGTAAACAGAGAAGAGGTAGTAAAAGCTTTACGGAAGATGAAAGCCGGCAAGGCAGCAGGTTTGGATGGTATTGCAGTGGAATCTATTAAAAAAGGGGGTGACTGTATTGTTGACTGGTTGGTAAGGTTATTTAATGTATGTATGATTCATGGTAAGGTGCCTGAGGATTGGCGGAATGCTTGCATAGTGCCATTGTACAAAGGCAAAGGGGATAAGAGTGAGTGCTCAAATTACAGGTATAAGTTTGTTTAGTATTCCTGGAAAATTATATGGGAGGGTATTGATTGAGAGGGTGAAGGCATGTACAGAGCATCAGATTGGGGAAGAGCAGTGTGGTTTCAGAAGCGGTAGAGGATGTGTGGATCAGGTGTTAGGTTTGAAGAATGTATGTGAGAAATACTTAGAAAAGCAAATGGATTTGTATGTAGCATTTATGGATCTGGAGAAGGCATATGATAGAGTTGATAGAGATGCTCTGTGGAAGGTATTAAGAATATATGGTGTGGGAGGCAAGTTGTTAGAAGCAGTGAAAAGTTTTTATCGAGGATGTAAGGCATGTGTACGTGTAGGAAGAGAGGAAAGTGATTGGTTCTCAGTGAATGTAGGTTTGCGGCAGGGGTGTGTAATGTCTCCGTGGTTGTTTAATTTGTTTATAGATGGGGTTGTTAGGGAGGTGAATGCAAGAGTTTTGGAAAGAGGGGCAAGTATGGAGTCTGTTGTGGATGAGAGAGCTTTTGAGGTAGCGCAAGGAAACAGACGAAAGAAATGGCCCAACCCTGCCCCATACACATGTATATACATACACGTCCACACACGCAATTATACATACCTATACATCTCAATGTACATATATATATACACACACAGACACATACATATATACCTATGCACACAACTCACACTGTCTGCCTTTATTTATTCCCATCGCCACCTCGCCACACATGGAATACCTTCCCCCTCCCCCCCCTCACGTGAGCGAGGTAGCGCTAGGAAAAGACAACAAAGACCCCATTCGTTCACACTCAGTCTCTAGGTGCCACGCAATAATGCCCGAAACCACAGCTTCCTTTCCACATCCAGGCCCCACACAACTTTCCATGGTTTACCCCAGACGCTTCACATGCCCTGATTCAATCCACTGACAGCACGTCAACCCCAGTATACCACATCGATCCAATTCACTCTATTCCTTGCCCGCCTTTCACCCTCCTGCATGTTCAGGCCCCGATCACTCAAAATCTGTTTCGCTCCATCTTTCCACTTCCAATTTGGTCTCCCACTTCTCCTCGTTCCCTCCACCTCCGACACATATATCCTCTTGGTCAATCTTTCCTCACTCATTCTCTCCATGTGCCCAAACCATTTCAAAACACCCTCTTCTGCTCTCTCAATCACGCTCTTTTTATTTCCACACATCTCTCTTACCCTTACATTGCTTACTCGATCAAACCATCTCACACCACACATTGTCCTCAAACATCTCATTTCCAGCACATCCACCCTCCTGCGCACAACTCTATCCGTAGCCCACGCCTCGCAACCATACAACATTGTTGGAACCACTATTCTTTCAAACATACCATTTTTGCTTTCCGAGATAATGTTCTCGACTTCCACACATTCTTCAAGGCTCACAGGATTTTCGCCCCCTCCCCCACCCTATGATTCACTTCCGCTTCCATGGTTCCATCCGCTGCCAGATCCACTCCCAGATATCTAAAACACTTTACTTCCTCCAGTTTTTCTCCATTCAAACTTACCTCCCAATTGACTTGACCGTCAACCCTACTGTACCTAATAACCTTGCCCTTATTCACATTTACTCTTAACTTTCTTCTTTCACACACTTTACCAAACTTAGTCACCAGCTTCTGCAGTTTCTCACATGAATCAGCCACCAGCGCTGTATCATCAGCGAACAACAACTGAATCACTTCCCAAGCTCTCTCATCCCCAACAGACTTCATACTTGCCCCTCTTTCCAAAACTCTTGCATTCACCTCCCTAACAACCCCATCCATAAACAAATTAAACAACCATGGAAACATCACACACCCCTGCCGCAAACCTACATTCACTGAGAACCAATCACTTTCCTCTCTTCCTACACGTACACATGCCTTACATCCTCGATAAAAACTTTTCACTGCTTCTAACAACTTTCCTCCCACACCATATATTCTTGATACCTTCCACAGAGCATCTCTATCAACTCTATCATATGCCTTCTCCAGATCCATAAATGCTACATACAAATCCATTTGCTTTTCTAAGTATTTCTCACATACATTCTTCAAAGCAAACACCTGATCCACACATCCTCTACCACTTCTGAAACCACACTGCTCTTCCCCAATCTGATGCTCTGTACATGCCTTCACCCTGGTAAATTATATATTTACCAGGAATACTCAACAAACTTATACCTCTGTAATTTGAGTACTCACTCTTATCCCCTTTGCCTTTGTACAATGGCACTATGCACGCATTCCGCCAATCCTCAGGCACCTCACCATGAGTCATACATACATTAAATAACCTTACCAACCAGTCCACAATACAGTCACCCCCTTTTTTAATAAATTCCACTGCAATACCATCCAAACCTGCTGCCTTGCCGGCTTTCATCTTCCGCAAAGCTCTCACTACCTCTTCTCTGTTTACCAAATCATTTTCCCTAACCCTCTCACTTTGCACACCACCTCGACCAAAACACCCTATATCTGCCACTCTATCATCAAACACATTCAACAAACCTTCAAAATACTCACTCCATCTCCTTCTCACATCACCACTACTTGTTATCACCTCCCCATTTGCGCCCTTCACTGAAGTTCCCATTTGCTCCCTTGTCTTACGCACTTTATTTACCTCCTTCCAGAACATCTTTTTATTCTCTCTAAAATTTAATGTTTGAAGGAATAGTGGTTCCAACAATGTTGTATGGTTGCGAGGCGTGGGCTATGGATAGAGTGGTGCGCAGGAGGATGGATGTGCTGGAAATGAGATGTTTGAGGACAATGTGTGGTGTGAGGTGGTTTGATCGAGTGAGTAACGTAAGGGTAAGAGAGATGTGTGGAAATAAAAAGAGCGTGGTTGAGAGAGCAGAAGAGGGTGTTTTGAAGTGGTTTGGGCACATGGAGAGAATGAGTGAGGAAAGATTGACCAAGAGGATATATGTGTCGGAGGTGGAGGGAACGAGGAGAAGAGGGAGACCAAATTGGAGGTGGAAAGATGGAGTGAAAAAGATTTTGTGTGATCGGGGCCTGAACATGCAGGAGGGTGAAAGGAGGGCAAGGAATAGAGTGAATTGGAGCGATGTGGTATACAGGGGTTGACGTGCTGTCAGTGGATTGAATCAAGGTATGTGAAGCGTCTGGGGTAAACCATGGAAAGCTGTGTAGGTATGTATATTTGCGTGTGTGGACGTATGTATATACATGTGTATGGGGGGAGGTGGGTTGGGCCATTTCTTTCGTCTGTTTCCTTGCGCTACCTCGCAAACGCGGGAGACAGCGACAAAGTATAATAAAAAAAAAAATATATATATATATATATATATATATATATATATATATATATATATATATATATATATATATATATATATATATATATATATATACATATGAAGAATGTAAGAAATAATTTAGAAAACTGAAACTTCTAGCTTGAAATGAAATTAAAAATGAATGTCACATAATGGTTCAACCTCTGGCTATGGAAAAGGGAAATGTATAATTTATTTACTCAAACGTCAATAGTAATTTTCATCAATTTAACCACTGTATCATACTGCCTAGTCCACTTCTCTTATCATGAAACTGGAATATTGGCTTATGATGTTTCTCAATTGTCTTCATTACACAAAGTACAACCATATCTTGGATACATGAGGGTAGGTAGTTGATCATCCACCATAATAAAGCCTTGACAGACCAAAAGTTTATCTGGACCTCAACTTTTCCAGTACATTCATGAAAAACAACTTTGTGTTTTCCATCTCTATCACTTTGAAAAAAAAATGCTCCCTTTGATCACATTTCAATGAAAGAATAAGCTTCAATGTCTGAACTACATTCTTTTCCAATTTAACTATTTTCTTGTCAAAGCACCATGTATGAAAACTATCACTCCAGTAATATATATATATATATATATATATATATATATATATATATATATATATATATATATATATATATATATATATATATATATATATATATCCCTGGGGATAGGGGATTAAGAATACTTCCCACGTATTCCCTGCGTGTCGTAGAAGGCGACTAAAAGGGGAGGGAGCGGGGGGCTGGAAATCCTTCCCTATCGTTTTTTTTTTTTTTTTTTTTTTTTTTAATTTTCCAAAAGAAGGAACAGAGGGGGCCAGGTGAGGATATTCCAAAAAAAAGGTCCAGTCCTCTGTTCTTAACGCTACCTCGCTAACGCGGGAAATGGCGAATAGTTTAAAAGAAAAAAAAAAAAAAAAATATATATATATATATATATATATATATATATATATGTATATATATATATATATATATATATATATATATATATATATATATAATTTTTTTTTTTTTTTTTTTTTTTGCTTTGTCGCTGTCTCCCGCGTTTGCGAGGTAGCGCAAGTAAACAGACGAAAGAAATGGCCCAACCCATCCCCCATACACATGTATATACATACGTCCACACACGCAAATATACATACCTACACAGCTTTCCATGGTTTACCCCAGACGCTTCACATGCCCTGATTCAATCCACTGACAGCACGTCAACCCACATCGCTCCAATTCACTCTATTCCTTGCCCTCCTCTCACCCTCCTGCATGTTCAGGCCCCGATCACACAAAATCTTTTTCACTCCATCTTTCCACCTCCAATTTGGTCTCCCTCTTCTCCTCGTTCCCTCCACCTCCGACACATATATCCTCTTGGTCAATCTTTCCTCACTCATTCTCTCCATGTGCCCAAACCATTTCAAAACACCCTCTTCTGCTCTCTCAACCACGCACTTTTTATTTCCACACATCTCTCTTACCCTTACGTTACTTACTCGATCAAACCACCTCACACCACACATTGTCCTCAAACATCTCATTTCCAGCACATCCATCCTCCTGCGCACAACTCTATCCGTAGCCCACGCCTCGCAACCATACAACATTGTTGGAACCACTATTCCTTCAAACATACCCATTTTTGCTTTCCGAGATAATGTTCTCGACTTCCACACATTCTTCAAGGCTCCCAGAATTTTCGCCCCCTCCCCCACCCTATGATCCACTTCCGCCTCCATGGTTCCATCCGCTGCCAGATCCACTCCCAGATATCTAAAACACTTCACTTCCTCCAGTTTTTCTCCATTCAAACTCACCTCCCAATTGACTTGACCCTCAACCCTACTGTACCTAATAACCTTGCTCTTATTCACATTTACTCTTAACTTTCTTCTTTCACACACTTTACCAAACTCAGTCACCAGCTTCTGCAGTTTCTCACATGAATCAGCCACCAGCGCTGTATCATCAGCGAACAACAACTGACTCACTTTCCAAGCTCTCTCATCCCCAATAGACTTCATACTTGCCCCTCTTTCCAAAACTCTTGCATTCACCTCCCTAACAACCCCATCCATAAACAAATTAAACAACCATGGAGACATCACACACCCCTGCCGCAAACCTACATTCACTGAGAACCAATCACTTTCCTCTCTTCCTACACGTACACATGCCTTACATCCTCGATAAAAACTTTTCACTGCTTCTAACAACTTGCCTCCCACACCATATATTCTTAATACATATATATGTATTGGAAAGGATCACAATTTTGCTCGTGATCAAGTATATTTCTATGAGTCCACGGGGGAAATGAAACACGATAAGTTGCCAAGTGCACTTTCGTGTAATAATCACATCATCAGGGGAGACACAAGAGAGAAATGTAACAGTCAGTTGATATACAACGAAGAGACGAAGCTAGGACGCCATTTGGTAAACATGCGATTGTCCAAGACGCACAACGAGCGTATCGTAAACTTATTATGTGCACAAGAAGGGGAATGGTTTACAAATTTTATCAACAATAAAGTTATCCAATTTGTATAGACCATCACAAATATTAAGATTATAATTCTTTGTGTATTTGATAATAGAAGATTCAATGATATTTCTCTTGGTAATGGAGTTAGAGTTAATAACTGAGATGGCGTTACTCCAGCCAATACAATGATCATAGTTTTTACGTGATTAAACAAGGCATTTGAATCTTGTCCCGTTCTTATACTATATCTATGTTGCGTAGGTCTAACAGAAAGATCCTTACCAGTCTGCCCTACATAAAGCTTATCACAATTTCTACATGGCACTTTATAGATGCACACAGAAGAATTTTCTGGTGAATTCCTGATTAAGATATTCTTTATAGTATTATTGTTGCTGAAGGCAACATTTACATTAGAGTATTTAAGCAGCATGGGAAGCAAAGTAAAATTATCATTAAAAGGGAGAACTAAAAGATTCTTGGTGTCAATGGGAGGTTTGGGCTCAACTCTATAAAATGATTTCTTTGCTAACTTAAGGGATTTATCAATGAAAGATCTAGGGTACTTTAACTTAGATCCAACAGAATATATCTTCTCAAACTCATCATCAATAAACTCTGAACTGCAAATACGTATTGCCTTAAGGAACATAGATTGAAATGATGATAATTTAACTCTGTCATGTTGAGATGCGTAATAATGGATATATGAGCATACATTGGTGGGTTTTCTGTATATGCTAAACTTAAACTTGTTTCCTTGCCTATGGATCATGCAATCTAAAAATGGTAACATACCATTATTTTCATTTTCTACAGTAAATTTGATGGAAGGTACTAAATTGTTAAGTAAGGGGAGAGATGTTTGTAAATTTTCATTTGTTGGCCAAACACAAAGAACATCATCTACATACCTAAACCAAATTGCATTAGAAGGTAAGATATCCTTTAGTAATTTTATTTCAAAAAATTCCATATAAAGATTACTTAGTACAGGTGAAAGAGGGTTACCCATTGTCATACCAAATTTTTGAGTATAATGATCTCCATTAAATTGAAATACACAGTCTTTTATACGCAATTTTATCAGTTCAATGAAATTAGACTTTGAAACAGGTAAATGAATATCATCCAAGACAAAGAAATATTCTAAAAGGTCATCAACTGGAACTTTAGTGAAAAGTGAGGAAACATCAAAGCTAACTAGTTTGAAATCAAAATTAACATTGCTATTGTTAAGCTTGTTAACTAAATATACACAAAGAATTACAATCTTAATATTAGTGATAGTCTATACAAATTAGATAACTTTATTGTTGATAAAATTTGCAAAATGATAAGTTTATGAACGCTCGTTCTATGTTTTGGACAATCACATGTTTACCAAATGGCGTCCTAGCTACGTCTCTTCGTTGTATATCAACTGACTGTTATATTCGTCTCTTGTGTCTCCCCTGATGATGTGATTATTACACGAAAGTGCACTTGGGAACTTATATTGTTTCATTTTCCCCGTGGACTCATAGGAATATCTTGATCACGGGCAAAATTGTGATTATATATATATATTTTATTTATTTATTTTGCTTTGTCGCTGTCTCCCGCGTTTGCGAGGCAGCGCAAGGAAACAGACGAAAGAAATGGCCCAACCCACCCCCATACACAATGTATACACACACACGTCCACACACGCAAATATACATACCTATACATCTCAATGTACACATATATATACATACACAGACACATACATATATACCCATGCACACAATTCACACTGTCTGCCCCCATTCACTCCCATCGCCACCTCGCCACACATGGAATACCTTCCCCCTCCCCCCTCATGTGTGCGAGGTAGCACTAGGAAAAGAAAACAAAGGCCCCATTCGTTCACACTCAGTCTCTAGGTGCCACGCAATAATGCCCGAAACCACAGCTCCCTTTCCACATCCAGGCCCCACACAACTTTCCATGGTTTATCCCAGACGCTTCACATGCCCTGATTCAATCCACTGACAGCACGTCAACCCCGGTATACCACATCGATCCAATTCACTCTATTCCTTGCTCGCCTTTCACCCTCCTGCATGTTCAGGCCCCGATCACACAAAATCTTTTTCACTCCATCTTTCCACCTCCAATTTGGTCTCCCACTTCTCCTCGTTCCCTCCACCTCCGACACATATATCCTCTTGGTCAATCTTTCCTCACTCATTCTCTCCATGTGCCCAAACCATTTCAAAACACCCTCTTCTGCTCTCTCAACCACGCTCTTTTTATTTCCACACATCTCTCTTACCCTTACATTACTTACTCGATCAAACCACCTCACACCACACATTGTCCTCAAACATCTCATTTCCAGCACATCCATCCTCCTGCGCACAACTCTATCCATAGCCCACGCCTCGCAACCATACAACATTGTTGGAACCACTATTCCTTCAAACATACCCATTTTTGCTTTCCGAGATAATGTTCTCGACTTCCACACATTCTTCAAGGCTCCCAGGATTTTCGCCCCCTCCCCCACCCTATGATTCACTTCCGCTTCCATGGTTTCATCCGCTGCCAGATCCACTCCCAGATATCTAAAACACTTTACTTCCTCCAGTTTTTCTCCATTCAAACTTACCTCCCAATTGACTTGACCCTCAACCCTACTGTACCTAATAACCTTGCTCTTATTCACATTTACTCTTAACTTTCTTCTTTCACACACTTTACCAAATTCAGTCACCAGCTTCTGCAGTTTCTCACATGAATCAGCCACCAGCGCTGTATCATCAGCGAACAACAACTGACTCACTTCCCAAGCTCTCTCATTCCCAACAGACTTCATACTTGCCCCTCTTTCCAAAACTCTTGCATTCACCTCCCTAACAACCCCATCCATAAACAAGTTAAACAACCATGGAGACATCACACACCCCTGCCGCAAACCTACATTCACTGAGAACCAATCACTTTCCTCTCTTCCTACACGTACACATGCCTTACATCCTCGATAAAAACTTTTCACTGCTTCTAACAACTTGCTTCCCACACCATATATTCTTAATACCTTCCACAGAGCATCTCTATCAACTCTATCATATGCCTTCTCCAGATCCATAAATGCTACATACAAATCCATTTGTTTTTCTAAGTATTTCTCACATACATTCTTCAAAGCAAACACTTGATTCACACATCCTCTACCACTTCTGAAACCACAGTGCTCTTCCCCAATCTGATGCTCTGTACATGCCTTCACCCTCTCAATCAATACCCTCCCATATAATTTACCAGGAATACTCAACAAACTTATACCTCTGTAATTTGAGCACTCACTCTTATCCCCTTTTCCTTTGTACAATGGCACTATGCACGCATTCCGCCAATCCTCAGGCACCTCACTATGAGTCATACATACATTAAATAACCTTACCAACCAGTCAACAATACAGTCACCCCCTTTTTTAATAAATTCCACTGCAATACCATCCAAACCTGCTGCCTTGCCGGCTTTCATCTTCCGCAAAGCTTTTACTGCCTCTTCTCTGTTTACCAAATCATTTTCCCTAACCCTCTCACTTTGCACACTACCTCGACCAAAACATCCTGTATCTGCCACTCTATCATCAAACACATTTAACAAACGTTCAAAATACTCACTCCATCTCCTTCTCACAACACCACTACTTGTTATCATCTCCCCATTTGCGCCCTTCACTGAGGTTCCCATTTGCTCCCTTGTCTTACGCACTTTATTTACCTCCTTCCAGAACATCTTTTTATTCTTCCTAAAATTTAATGATACTCTCTCACCCCAACTCTCATTTGCCCTCTTTTTCATCTCTTGCACCTTTCTCTTGACCTCCTGTCTCTTTCTTTTATACATCTCTCACTCAATTGCATTTTTTCCCTGCAAAAATCGTCCAAATGACTCTCTCTTCTTTTTCACTAATAATCTTACTTCTTCATCCCACCACTCACTACCCTTTCTAATCAACCCACCTCCCACTCTTCTCATGCCACAAGCATCTTTTGCGCAATCCATCACTGATTCCCTAAATACATCCCATTCCTCCCCCACTCCCCTTACTTCCGTTGTTCTCACCTTTTTCCATTCTGTACTCAGTCTCTCCTGGTACTTCCTCACACAAGTCTCCTTCCCAAGCTCACTTACTCTCACCACCCTCTTCACCCCAACATTCACTCTTCTTTTCTGAAAACCCATACAAATCTTCACCTTAGCCTCTACAAGATAATGATCAGACATCCCTCCAGTTGCACCTCTCAGCACATTAACATCCAAAAGTCTCTCTTTCGCGCGCCTGTCAATTAACACGTAATCCAATAACGCTCTCTGGCCATCTCTCCTACTTACATACGTATATATATATATATATATATATATATATATATATATATATATATATATATATATATATATATATATATATATATATATATATATATATATATATATATATATATATATATATATATATATATATATATATATATATATATATATATATATATATATATGTATATATATATATATATATATATATATATATATATATATATATATATATATATATATATATATACATATATATACATGGTCACACCCATCGACAACGGTAACCTCCAGAAGACCGATTTCGACGATGAAGGCCTGCACTGTGGCTGAGAGATTGACTTGAGGAGGCAGAAGTGATATTGTGACAGTGATTGTGTCAGCGTCGCGTCGCCTCGCCGCAGTGTATCGAGACAGACTTCCCCAGAACTTTTAAAGGGGAAGTAAATGTTTATAGTTGTGTTAATGGAGTGATAGTTTTCATGCATGGTGTTTTTGACAAGAAAATAGTGAAGTTGGAGAAAAATGTAGCTTAGACATTGAAGCTTATTGACACAGTGGTGAAATTGATGAGAACTGCTATTGACGTTTGTGTGAATAAATTGTACATTTCCTTTTCCATAGCCAGAGGTTGAACCATTATGTGACATTCATTTTTTTTCATTCATTTCAAGCTAAAAGTTTGTTTTCTAAATTGTTTCTTACATTTTTCATATGTATATATATGTATGTGTGTGTGTGTGTGTGTATGTGCATATGTGTGTGTGTGTGTGTGTGTGTGTGTATATGTATATATATATGTATATTATCCCTGGGGATAGGGGTGAAAGAATACTTCCCACGTATTCCTCGCGTGTCGTAGAAAGCGACTAGAGGGGACGGGAGCGGGGGGCCGGAAATCCTCCCCTCCTTGTATTAACTTTCTATAATGGGAAACAGAAGAAGGAGTCACGCGGGGAGTGATCATCCTCCTCGAAGGCTCAGAGTGGGGTGCCTAAATGTGTGTGGATGTAACCAAGATGTGAAAAAAGGAGAGATAGGTAGTATGTTTGAGGAAAGGAACCTGGATGTTTTGGCTCTGAGTGAAACGAAGCTCAAGGGTAAAGGGGAAGAGTGGTTTGGAAATGTCTGGGGAGTGAAGTCAGGGGTTAGTGAGAGGACAAGAGCAAGGGAAGGAGTAGCAATACTCCTGAAACAGGAGTTGTGGGAGTATGTGATAGAATGTAAGAAAGTAAATTCTCGATTAATATGGGTAAAATTGAAAGTTGATGGAGAGAGGTGGGTGATTATTGGTGCATATGCACCTGGGCATGAGAAGAAAGATCATGAGAGGCAAGTGTTTTGGGAGCAGCTAAATGAGTGTGTTAGCGGTTTTGATGCACGAGACCGGGTTATAGTGATGGGTGATTTGAATGCAAAGGTGAGTAATGTGGCAGTTGAGGGAATAATTGGTATGCATGGGGTGTTCAGTGTTGTAAATGGAAATGGTGAAGAGCTTGTAGATTTATGTGCTGAAAAAGGACTGATGATTGGGAATACCTGGTTTAAAAAAGCGAGATATACATAAGTATACTTATGTAAGTAGGAGAGATGGCCAGAGAGCGTTATTGGATTACGTGTTAATTGACAGGCGTGCGAAAGAGAGACTTTTGGATGTTAATGTGCTGAGAGGTGCAACTGGAGGGATGTCTGATCATTATCTTGTGGAGGCTAAGGTGAAGATTAGTATGGGTTTTCAGAAAAGAGGAGTGAATGTTGGGGTGAAGAAGGTGGTGAGAGTAAGTGAGCTTGGGAAGGAGACCTGTGTGGGGAAGTACCAGGAGAGACTGTGTACAGAATGGAAAAAGGTGAGAACAATGGAAGTAAGGGGAGTGGGGGAGGAATGGGATGTATTTAGGGAATCAGTGATGGATTGCGCAAAAGATGCTTGTGGCATGAGAAGAGTGGGAGGTGGGCTGTTTAGAAAGGGTAGTGAGTGGTGGGATGAAGAAGTAAGAGTATTAGTGAAAGAGAAGAGAGAGGCATTTGGACGATTTTTGCAGGGAAAAAATGCAATTGAGTGGGAGAAGTATAAAAGAAAGAGACAGGAGGTCAAGAGAAAGGTGCAAGAGGTGAAAAAAAGGGCAAATGAGAGTTGGGGTGAGAGACTATCAGTAAATTTTAGGGAGAATAAAAAGATGTTCTGGAAGGAGGTAAACAGGGTGCGTAAGACAAGGGAGCAAATGGGAACTTCAGTGAAGGGCGTAAATGGGGAGGTGATAACAAGTAGCGGTGATGTGAGAAGGAGATGGAATGAGTATTTTGAAGGTTTGTTGAATGTGTCTGATGACAGAGTGGCAGATATAGGGTGTTTTGGTCGAGGTGGTGTGCAAAGTGAGAGGGTTAGGGAAAATGATTTGGTAAACAGAGAAGAGGTAGTAAAAGCTTTGCGGAAGATGAAAGCCGGCAAGGCAGCAGGTTTGGATGGTATTGCAGTGGAATTTATTAAGAAAGGGGGTGACTGTATTGTTGACTGGTTGGTAAGGTTATTTAATGTATGTATGACTCATGGTGAGGTGCCTGAGGATTGGCGGAATGCGTGCATAGTGCCATTGTACAAAGGCAAAGGGGATAAGAGTGAGTGCTCAAATTACAGAGGTATAAGTTTGTTGAGTATTCCTGGTAAATTATATGGGAGGGTATTGATTGAGAGGGTGAAGGCATGTACAGAGCATCAGATTGGGGAAGAGCAGTGCGGTTTCAGAAGTGGTAGAGGATGTGTGGATCAGGTGTTTGCTTTGAAGAATGTATGTGAGAAATACTTAGAAAAGCAAATGGATTTGTATGTAGCATTTATGGATCTGGAGAAGGCATATGATAGAGTTGATAGAGATGCTCTGTGGAAGGTATTAAGAATATATGGTGTGGGAGGCAAGTTGTTAGAAGCAGTGAAAAGTTTTTATCGAGGATGTAAGGCATGTGTACGTGTAGGAAGAGAGGAAAGTGATTGGTTCTCAGTGAATGTAGGTTTGCGGCAGGGGTGTGTGATGTCTCCATGGTTGTTTAATTTGTTTATGGATGGGGTTGTAAGGGAGGTAAATGCAAGAGTCCTGGAAAGAGGGGCAAGTATGAAGTCTGTTGGGGATGAGAGAGCTTGGGAAGTGAGTCAGTTGTTGTTCGCTGATGATACAGCGCTGGTGGCTGATTCATGTGAGAAACTGCAGAAGCTGGTGACTGAGTTTGGTAAAGTGTGTGGAAGAAGAAAGTTGAGAGTAAATGTGAATAAGAGCAAGGTTATTAGGTACAGTAGGGGTGAGGGTCAAGTCAATTGGGAGGTGAGTTTGAATGGAGAAAAACTGGAGGAAGTGAAGTGTTTTAGATATCTGGGAGTGGATCTGTCAGCGGATGGAACCATGGAAGCGGAAGTGGATCATAGGGTGGGGGAGGGGGCGAAAATTTTGGGAGCCTTGAAAAATGTGTGGAAGTCGAGAACACTATCTCGGAAAGCAAAAATGGGTATGTTTGAGGGAATAGTGGTTCCAACAATGTTGTATGGTTGCGAGGCGTGGGCTATGGATAGAGATGTGCGCAGGAGGATGGATGTGCTGGAAATGAGATGTTTGAGGACAATGTGTGGTGTGAGGTGGTTTGATCGAGTAAGTAACGTAAGGGTAAGAGAGATGTGTGGAAATAAAAAGTGCGTGGTTGAGAGAGCAGAAGAGGGTGTTTTGAAATGGTTTGGGCACATGGAGAGAATGAGTGAGGAGAGATTGACCAAGAGGATATATGTGTCGGAGGTGGAGGGAACGAGGAGAAGAGGGAGACCAAATTGGAGGTGGAAAGATGGAGTGAAAAAGATTTTGTGTGATCGGGGCCTGAACATGCAGGAGGGTGAAAGGAGGGCAAGAAATAGAGTGAATTGGAGTCATGTGGTATACAGGGGTTGACGTGCTGTCAGTGGATTGAAGCAAGGCATGTGAAGCGTCTGGGGTAAACCATGGAAAGCTGTGTAGGTATGTATATTTGCGTGTGTGGACGTGTGTATGTACATGTGTATGGGGGGGGGGGTTGGGCCATTTCTTTCGTCTGTTTCCTTGCGCTACCTCGCAAACGCGGGAGACAGCGACAAAGTATAAAAAAAAAAAAAAAAAAAAATATATATATATATATATATATATATATATATATATATATATATATATTTATATATATATATGGGATTGTTAGGCAGGTGAATGCAAGAGTTTTGGAAAGAGGGGCATGTATGAAGTCTGTTGGGGATGAGAGAGCTTGGGAAGTGAGTCAGTTGTTGTTCGCTGATGATACAGCGCTGGTGGCTGATTCATGTGAGAAACTGCAGAAGCTGGTGACTGAGTTTGGTAAAGTGTGTGAAAGAAGAAAGTTAAGAGTAAATGTGAATAAGAGCAAGGTTATTAGGTACAGTAGGGTTGAGGGTCAAGTCAATTGGGAGGTAAGTTTGAATGGAGAAAAACTGGAGGAAGTAAAGTGTTTTAGATATCTGGGAGTGGATCTGGCAGCGGATGGAACCATGGAAGCGGAAGTGGATCATAGGGTGGGGGAGGGGGCGAAAATCTGGGAGCCTTGAAGAATGTGTGGAAGTCGAGAGCATTATCTCGGAAAGCAAAAATGGGTATGTTTGAAGGAATAGTGGTTCCAACAATGTTGTATGGTTGCGAGGCGTGGTCTATGGATAGAGTTGTGCGCAGGAGGATGGATGTGCTGGAAATGAGATGTCTGAGGACTATGTGTGGTGTGAGGTGGTTTGATCGAGTAAGTAACGAAAGGGTAAGAGAGATGTGTGGAAATAAAAAGAGCGTAGTTGAGAGAGCAGAAGAGGGTGTTTTGAAATGGTTTAGGCACATGGAGAGAATGAGTGAGGAAAGATTGACCAAGAGGATATATGTGTCGGAGGTGGAGGGAACGAGGAGAAGTGGGAGACCAAATTGGAGGTAGAAAGATGGAGTGAAAAAGATTTTGTGTGATCGGGGCCTGAACATGCAGGAGGGTGAAAGGAGGGCAAGGAATAGAGTGAATTGGATCGATGTGGTATATCGGGGTTGACGTGCTGTCAGTGGATTGAATCAGGTCATGTGAAGCGTCTGGGGTAAACCATGGAAAGCTGTGTAGGTATGTATATTTGCGTGTGTGGACGTATGTCTATACATGTGTATGGGGATGGGTTGGGCCATTTCTTTCGTCTGTTTCCTTGCGCTACCTCGAAAACGCGGGAGACAGCGACAAAGAAAAAAAAGAAATATATATATATATATATATATATATATATATATATATATATATATATATATATATATATATATTGCCGCTGTCTCCCGCGTTAGCGAGGTAGCGCAAGGAAACAGACGAAAGAATGGCCCAACCCACCCACATACACATGTATATACATACACGTCCACACACGCATATATACATACCTATACATCTCAACGTATACATATATATACACACACACACATATACATATATACACATGTACATAATTCATACTGTTTGCCCTTATTCATTCCCGTCGCCACCTCGCCACACACGAAATGACAACCCCCTCCCCCCGCATGTGCGCGAGGTAGCGCTAGGAAAAGACAATAAAGGCCACATTCGTTCACACTCACTTGGTTTTTTTTTTTTAAACTATTTAATTATTTAAAGGAGAGAGATACACCAGGTGTATACGTGTCATGTCTGGGGTGTGGTGGCTGCTGTCTTTGTTCCTGGTTATATATTAATGTACATTGATTATATGTAGACGAACGCCGAGTGCAAGGGAATCGAACGCAAGTTCTTCAAGTCTCCTGCCGGAAAAAATAATTCAACGCTCGACGTCAGGACGACTGACGGAGGAACAGCTGGAAGATAAGTCGGGTCGTGACCCCCGGCGGCGAGGGCAAAGGTCAACCCGTCATAAGTATTAACGTTGGTGGAAAACACGTTCATGTAGTACTGACATGGGAGTGACCATGTTATGTGGGCGGCCCGGGTCTCACTGGCTCACAGGCATTATGGCCGTGTCGTGTCATCCCCAGCGCGCTCTTGGCCATGACAATCATCGACTCAAAATGCGCGGGATATAATATTGTCTCAAAAACATCAACTCATAACGATTAGCTTAGCTTGAGGACTTACGATCGAATGTTGCTACGAAGTTCAGTCAGTTAGTCAGTCCCTCGTTTCGTTGTAAGACTGTAGGGAAGGTCAATGAAAGACTCAGTAGCGATGTAATTAACTGGGATTAATAACGTCCTGGAGAAAGGAAAACATCATACCTATACTGCATCTCGTGGGCAACTGCCGGCCTGCCGCCGCTCGGACCCGGCATCTCACTGAACGTTGCCGCCTTACCCAGCCCAACATGTCGTACGGCACACCCTCACTCAAAATAGTCATATTCTAAAAAAGAAAAAAGAAATTATTATCCAACAACTCAAACAAAATTGTCTTTATGACAGGCTAACAGCTGAATTCTGGGATCATCAGGGCTAACGATGGTTCGTCCTGGTGCACAGATCGTACACGGTGTACTGTACGGCCTGACTGGCGCATTTGCATAGTGGTACATTGGAGAAAGGATGTTGGGTATGTGACCTGGTATGGTACGGGACCTGGTATGGTTACGTGACCTGGTATGGTACATGACTTGGTATGATTGTTGACCTGGTATGGTAGGTGACCTGGTATGGTTACGCGACCTGGTATGGTACGTGACCTGGTACGGTACGTGACCTGGTATAGTTGACCTGGTACGGTATATGACCTGGTATGGTAAGTGACCTGTTACGGTACGTGACCTGGTATGATTGACCTGGTAAAATACGTGACCTGGTATGGTACGTGACCTGGTACGGTACGTGACCTGGTATAGTTGACCTGGTAAGATACGTGACCTGGTACGGTACGTGACCTGGTATAATTGACCTGGTAAGATACGGGACCTGGTATGGTACGTGACCTGGTGCGGTACGTGACCTGGTATAGTAGCACTATGAGATGCGATGCATGAGGACCAGCTGGCCTCCCAACCTATTCTGTCGGCATTATAACAGCTCTGTCGTGTGAGGGTCAGGCAGTACCAGCTGGCGTATATTGACGCCACCTTCCACTGCTATAAACGGTGTGACGTATATTCCCAAAGGAACTGATAAAATTGTGTATATAAAACTGTGTATTTCAATTTAATGGAAAATAATACACTCTGAAACTTGGTCTGGCGATGGGTAACCCTCTTTCACCTATGTACTAAGTAATCTTTTCATGGAATTCTCTGAAACAAATTAACTAAAAGATATCTTACCTTCTAAGTCAATTTGGTTTAGGTATTTAAATGATGATCTATGCGTTTGGTCAACAAACGAAAATTTACAAACATTTTTCCCTTGACAATTTAGTACCTTCCATCAAATTTCCTGTGGATAATAATGGTATGTTACCATTTTTAGATTGCATGATCCATAGGCAAGGAAACAAGTTTAAGTTTAGCATATACAGAAAACCTACCAATGTATGCTCATATATCCATTATTACTCATCTCAACATGACAGAGTTAAATTATCATCATTTCAATCTATGTTCCTTAGGGCATTACGTATTTGCAGTCCAGAGTTTATTGATGATGAGTTTGAGAAGATATATTCTGTTGGATCTAAGTTAAAGTACCCTAGATCTTTCATTGATAAATCCCATAAGTTAGCAAAGAAATCATTTTATAGAGTTGAGCCCAAACCTCCCATTGACACCAAGAATCTTTTAGTTCTCCCTTTTAATAATAGTTTTACATTACTTCCCATGTTGCTTAAATCTTTTGATACAAACGTGGCCTTCAGCAATATCAATACTATAAAGAATACCTTAATAAAAAAAAAAAAAAACTCGCCAGAAAAGTCTGCGGGCTGTGTTTACAGAATCCCTTGTAAAGACTGTAATATGTTTCATGTTGGGCAGCTGGTAAGGATGTTTATGTTAGACTTAAGCAACATAAATATAGTAAAAGAACAGGGAAAGAATCAAATGTTTTGCTTGATCATGTTAAAAATCATGACCAATGTATTGAGTGGAGTAATGCTAGTTTTTTTATATTAACTGTAACTCCATTACCACGAGAAATATCATTGAGTCTTCTGTTATCTGATACACAGAGAATTGTAACTTTAACATCAGTGAAGGTCTAAACAAACTGGATAGCTTTGTCGTAGGGCAAAATTTGTAAATAGCTCCTTTCCTGTCCACATAATAAAACTCTTATGACAGGCATGATGCCAGACCCGAACACCACAGTCCGGTAACACTTGTTTACCAATGGCGTCTTAGCAACGTCTCTTCCTCGCAGGGGTCCCGGGTTCGATCCTGGCTGTTGAGGTTTGCATGTTTTGTGGAAGTGCGCCTTCATATGCACTATATGCGTATATTGGGAGGTAAGTTTGAATGGACAAAACCTGGAGGAAGTAAAGTGTTTTAGATGTCTGGGAGTGGATCTGGCAGCGGATGAAACCATGGAAGCGGAAGTGAGTCACAGGGTGGGTGAGGGGGCAAAGGTTCTGGAGCGTTGAAGAATGTGTGGAAGGTGAGAATGTTATCTCGGAGGGCAAAAATGGGTATGTTTGAAGAAATAGTGGTTCCAAAAATGTTATATGGTTGCGAGGCGTGGGCTATAGATAGAGTTGCATGGAGGATGGTGGATGTGTTGGAAATGAAATGTTTGAGAACAATATGTGGTGTGAGGTGGTTCGATCGAGTAAGTACTGTAAGGATAAGAGAGATGTGTGGTAATAAAAGAGTGTGGTTGAGAGAGCAGAAGAGGGTGTGCTGAAATGGTTTGGACACGGAGAGAAAGAGTGAGGAAAGAATGACGAAGAGGATATATGTGTCAGAGGTGGAGGGAACGAGGAGAAGTGGGAGACCAAATTGGAGGTGGAAAGATGGAGTGAAAAAGCTTTTGAGGATCGGGGCCTGAACATACGGGGTGGGGGGGGGGGGGGGGGGTGTTGAAAGGCGTGCAAGTAATAGAGTGAATTAGAACGATGTGGTATACCGGGGTTGACGTGCTGTTAATGGATTGAACCAGGGCATGTGAAGCGTCTGTGGTAGACCATGAAAAGTTTTGTGGGGCCTGGATGTGGAAAGGGAGCTGTGGTTTCGGTGCATTATACATGACAGCTAGAGACTGAGCGTGAACGAATGGGGTCTTTGCTGTCTGCTATCCTGGCGCTACCTCGCTGGAGGGGAGGGGGTTGCTATTTCATGTGTGGCGGGATGGCGACGCAAATGGATGAAGGCAGCAAGTGTGAATATGTACATGTGTATATATGTATATGTCTGTGTATGTATGGGTATGTATACGTTGAAAAGTATATGTATGCATATGTGCGTGTTGTGGTCGTTTATGTATATACATATGTATGTGGGTGGGTTGGGCCATTCCTCGTCTGTTTCTTTGCGCTACTTCGCTAACGCGGGAGACGGCGGTTAAGTATGGTAGAAATAAAAATGAAATCTATATACCTCCGTGCTGTACAGTTAGGGTGTGTAAAATGCTATCTGCTTAGGGTGTGTAAAATGCTATCTGGGGATAGGGGAGAAAGAATACTTCCCACGTATTCCCTGCGTGTCGTAGAAGGCGACTAAAAGGGGAGGGAGCGGGGGGCTGGAAATCCTCCCCTCTCGTTTTTCTTTTAATATTCCAAAAGAAGGAACGGAGAATGGGGCCAGGTGAGGATATTCCCTCAGGGGCACCGTCCTCTGTTCTTAACGCCACCTTGCTAACAAGGGAAATGGCGAATAGTTTGAAAAAATATATATATGTACATGTGTGTATTTGTGGATGAGCCATTCTTCGTCTGTTTCCTGGCGCCACCTCGCTGACGCAGGAAACGACAATCAAGTGATATATATATATATATATATATATATATATATATATATATATATATATATATATATATATATATATATTTTTTTTTTTTTTTTTTGCTTTGTCGCTGTCTCCCGCGTTTGCGAGGTAGCGCAAGGAAACAGACGAAAGAAATGGCCCAACCCACCCCCATACACATGTATATACATACGTCCACACACGCAAATATACATACCTACACAGCTTTCCATGGTTTACCCCAGACGCTTCACATGCCTTGATTCAATCCACTGACAGCACGTCAACCCCGGTATACCACATCGCTCCAATTCACTCTATTCCTTGCCCTCCTTTCACCCTCCTGCATGTTCAGGCCCCGATCACACAAAATCTTTTTCACTCCATCTTTCCACCTCCAATTTGGTCTCCCTCTTCTCCTCGTTCCCTCCACCTCCGACACATATATCCTCTTGGTCAATCTTTCCTCACTCATTCTCTCCATGTGACCAAACCATTTCAAAACACCCTCTTCTGCTCTCTCAACCACGCTCTTTTTATTTCCACACATCTCTCTTACCCTTACATTACTTACTCGATCAAACCACCTCACACCACACATTGTCCACAAACATCTCATTTCCAGCACATCCATCCTCCTGCGCACAACTCTATCCATAGTCCACGCCTCGCAACCATACACATTGTTGGAACCACTATTCCTTCAAACATACCCATTTTTGCTTTCCGAGATAATGTTCTCGACTTCCACACATTCTTCAAGGCTCCCAGAATTTTCGCCCCCTCCCCCACCCTATGATCCACTTCCGCTTCCATGGTTCCATCCGCTGCCAGATCCACTCCCAGACATCTAAAACACTTCACTTCCTCCAGTTTTTCTCCATTCAAACTCACCTCCCAATTGACTTGACCCTCAACCCTACTGTACCTAATAACCTTGCTCTTATTCACATTTACTCTTAACTTTCTTCTTTTACACACTTTACCAAACTCAGTCACCAGCTTCTGTAGTTTCTCACATGAATCAGCCACCAGCGCTGTATCATCAGCGAACAACAACTGACTCACTTCCCAAGCTCTCTCATCCCCAACAGACTTCATACTTGCCCCTCTTTCCAAAACTCTTGCATTCACCTCCCTATTGCTTTGTCGCTGTCTCCCGCGTTAGCGAGGTAGCGCAAGGAAACAGACGAAAGAATGGCCCAACCCACCCATATACACATGTATATACATACACGTCCACACACGCAAATATACATACCTATACATCTCAATGTACACATATTTACACACACACAGACATACACATATATACACATGTACATAATTCATACTGTCTGCCTTTATTCATTCCCATCGCCACCTCGCCACACATGGAATAACAACCCCCTCCCCCCTCATGTGTGCGAGGTAGCGCTAGGAAAAGACAACAAAGGCCCCATTCGTTCACACTTAGTCTCTAGCTGTCATGTAATAATGCACTGAAACCACAGCTCCCTTTCCACATCCAGGCCCCACACACTTTGCATGGTTTACCCCAGACGCTTCACATGCCCTAGTTCAATCTATTCACAGCACGTCGACCCCTGTATACCACATCGTTCCAATTCACTCTACCCCGTGCATGCCTTTCATCATCCGCTTTATTCAGGCCCTAACCATTCAAAGCCTTTTTTTTTTTTACTCAATCCTTTCATACCTAATTTGGTCTTCCATTTCTCATCCTTCCCTCCATGTCTGACAGATATTCCTTCTCTGTCAATCTTTCCTCACTCATCCTCTCCATATGTCCAAACTATACGTCTAAGAAATTACATATTCAAAGGACATGATTTAAGCAGTCATTTGCAGGGTATTTAGAACATAAACACAGTTCAGTGACATTTAATATGCAGTACATTCTAATGCTACATTGGTGGAAGATGTCAAGTCAGGAGAGTCTGTACATATTAGCACAGATGTCCACTGGAGTTGTCTTAAATGATAACAGAAATATGAAAGTTGCATGCCAAGTTCAAGCCATAAAAGTCTGGGTTATGACTGGAGGAGGGAAGCAAGGCATTACATATTTAGATCATCAAACAGTTCAATTTCCACTACGTAAAACAGCCTTGTCATCCCACACAGTTTGCCTTCATTGAACAAGGGATTGGTTTGGGACTTTTTCAAGTGATACACCCAATCACAGATGTAAATACGAGAAACAACATTACATATCATGAAATACATACATAAAATACATAAATATGATCAATAAATAGGATAACAATCAAGGGACGTAAGGAATGTTGTGAGACATAATACATCCGTAACCAACAACACAAGGAAACAAGTTAGTAAACCAAGTGTGACAAAGTTTTGGGTGTTATTTCTTTCTCTTTGTCTCTAAGATTTTTTCAGTGCTGAAATATAGGTTCAGAGGCGGCGATAATGAAGGGAAAAAATCTACAAAAGGGATGACAAGTTGGGTTTGGTGTTGCTGAATTATAACGAGTTAATCTAACGCTCGCGTGGAACATCTTGTTAGTTGAAGGTAGGATAAAGACACATTTCCCCACGGCATGAGGATACATCATGACACTGGCATTTTCCCCATGGCATGAGGATACATCATGACACTGGCAATATCTGGAGGAGCGGTGGCGTCCATTCTCTCACGGGAAAGGCCAGAGATTCCCCAGGTCACATCCCTTGATCTTGGCACATCGGCAGGGGAACATGCTAACCAAGGAATAACACACTGGACACGGGCAAGGTACAGTAGTGACTACATTGGCACTGGGTTCTTCATCTGTGCTAGTCTCCCGACGCAGCCTAGCGGCGGCGGAGTCTGCGGGCGCTGGCATTATGATCGCCACCACCACTACCACCACCATCAGGAGCTGGACGCCCCTCAGCCAGGCAGCAACCATGGTGCTGTACTCACCACAATGACAAAGAGATGCGCCAAGTTCGACCTGAAAAGATGGGGAGATCAAAACATGTAGAGGGTTAGTTCTGGACACACATCTCTTGCAGGGAATTAGACTTGTATTATGTGAGTCTTAAATGAACTGGTAATGAAGGTTAATGATGATTTGTGTCATTAGACATTTATCTACCTAAATGGACTCGCTAATGATGACTTTGGCCACAGTCGCTCACAACATGTCAGGCACAGTGAGTCCAGAGTCCACGTAAGTACCCGAAGCCCCTGACCAGTTCATACGTCCTGGTTCAACTCGCTGAGTATATATATACCTCATGGCTCCAATTGTTCTATCCCGCGCACGTATTTCACCCCACTGAATGTTGAGGCGTCAATTACACCAACTCGTCCATCTTCTTCTCTGTACTACCCTCACTCCTCCACCTGTCCACTTTCCTCCCTCCACTTCTGCACAACCCATTCGTGTCTCTTCTCTCATCATCATCTTATGACCAGAGCATTTACCTGCACCTTAAGTCTGCCACTCCTTGTGATCATCCACTCCTTGTGTTCATCTCCTCCTTGTGTTCATCCACTCCTTGTGTTCATCTCCTCCTTGTGTTCATCCACTCCTTGTGTTCATCTCCTCCTTGTGTTCATCCACTCCTTGTGATCATCCACTCCTTGTGTTCATCCACTCCTTGTGTTCATCTCCTCCTTGTGTTCATCCACTCCTTGTGATCATCCACTCCTTGTGTTCATCTCCTCCTTGTGTTCATCTACTCCTTGTGTTCATCTCCTCCTTGTGTTCATCCACTCGTTGTGTTCATCTCCTCCTTGTGTTCATCCACTCCTTGTGATCATCCACTCCTTGTGTTCATCTCCTCCTTGTGTTCATCCACTCCTTGTGTTCATCTCCTCCTTGTGTTCATCCACTCCTTGTGTTCATCTCCTTCTTGTGTTCATCCACTCCTTGTGATCATCCACTCCTTGTGTTCATCTCCTCCTTGTGTTCATCCACTCCTTGTGTTCATCTCCTCCTTGTGATCATCCACTCCTTGTGTTCATCTCCTCCTTGTGTTCATCCACTCCTTGTGTTCATCTCCTCCTTGTGTTCATCCACTCCTTGTGATCATCCACTCCTTGTGTTCATCTACTCCTTGTGTTCATCCACTCCTTGTGATCATCCACTCCTTGTGTTCATCTCCTCCTTGTGTTCATCTACTCCTTGTGTTCATCTACTCCTTGTGATCATCCACTCCTTGTGTTCATCCACTCCTTGTGTTCATCTCCTCCTTGTGTTCATCTACTCCTTGTGATCATCCACTCCTTGTGTTCATCCACTCCTTGTGTTCATCTCCTCCTTGTGTTCATCTCCTCCTTGTGTTCATCCACTGGTGTTCACGGGTTCAATTTTGGCCCAATAAGAAAAACTGATGAACTTTTTTGTTATTGTTCTTATTTATGGAACCAAAGCTGAAAATAAATTTTGCAGGTCACTTGATGTTTGTTCTTTGTTCATCCTAGAATCCGTCGTGTTCACCGCACGTACCTGTCACACCTGTGTGTCTGTCCTTGATCAAGTACAGTACGTGGTCCATACTGGTCCCACACACACACACACACACACACACACACACACACACACATACCGACGATCACTCCCTCATATTTTCATCCCTCACAACCCTCACCTCTCTCTCATCTTTCATCCCTCACAACTCTCACCTCTCTCTCATCTTTCATCCCTCACAACTCTCACCTCTTCCTCAAGTTTCATCCATCACAGCCAACAACTCTCCCTCATCTTTCATCCCTCACAAGTCTCACCTCTCCCTCATCTTTCATCCCTCACAAGTCTCACCTCTCCCTCATCTTTCATCCCTCACAACCCTCACCTCTCCCTCATCTTTCATCCCTCAAAACCCTCACTTTTCCCTCATTTTTCATTCCTCACAGCTCTCACCTCTCCCTCATCTTTCATCCCTCACAACTCTCACCTCTCCCTCATCTTTCATCCCTCACATCTCTCACCTCTCCCTCATCTTTCATCCTTCACAACTCTCACCTCTCCCTCATCTTTCATCCTTCACAACTCTCACCTCTCCCTCATCTTTCATCCCTCACATCTCTCACCTCTCCCTCATCTTTCATCCTTCACAACTCTCACCTCTCCCTCATCTTTCATCCTTCACAACCCTCACCTCTCCCTCATCTTTCATCCCTCACAACTCTCACCTCTCCCTCATCTTTCATCTCTCTCAACTCTCACTTCTCCCTCATCTTTCATCCCTCACGAACCCCACCTCTCCCTCATCTTTCATCCCTCACAATTCTCACCTCTCCCTCATCTTTCATCCTTCACAACCCTCACCTCTCCCTCAGCTTTCATCCCTCTCAACACTCACCTCTCCCTCATCTTTCATCCCTCTCAACACTCACCTCTCCCTCAGCTTTCATCCCTCACAAACCTCACCTCTCCTCATCTTTTCTCCCTCACAACTCTTACCTCTCCCTCGTCTTTCATCTCTCACAACCCTCAACTCTAACTCATCTTTCATCCCTCACAACTCTTACCTTTCCCTCATCTTTCATCCCTCACAACACTCACCTCTCCCACATCTTTCATCCCTCACAACACTCACCTCTCCCTCATCTTTCATCCCTCACAACACTCACCTCTCCCTCATCTTTCATCCCTCACAACACTCACCTCTCCCTCATCTTTAATCCCTCACAACTCTCACCTCTCCCTCATCTTTCATCCATCACAACCCTCACCTCTCCCTCATCTTTCATCCCTCACATATCTCACCTCTCCCTCAGCTTTCATCCCTCACAACCCTCACCTCTCCCTCATCTTTCATCCCTCACAACTCTCACCTCTCCCTCATCTTTCATCCCTCACAAGTCTCACCTCTCCCTCATCTTTCATCCCTCACGAACCCCACCTCTCCCTCATCTTTCATCCCTCACAACCCTCACCTCTCCCTCATCTTTCATCCTACACAACCCTCACTTCTCCCTCATCTTTCATCCCTCACAATTCTCACCTCTCCCTCATCTTTCATCCCTCACAACCTTCACCTCTCCCTCATATTTCATCCCTAACAACTCTCACCTCTCCCTCATCTTTCATCCCTCACAACTCTCACCTCTCCCTCATCTTTCATCCTTCACAACACTCACTTCCCTCTCATTTTTCTCTAAAAGAAAACTGAATCTCCTGAATTACAGAAAATCGTAAATGGAAGCCATACTATGATAAATGTGTGCTTATTTCCAAGGCAGTGTTATCAGCAATTTCTCTTCACCAAAGCATATTACTCTGTTGTTCTTAACCCCCGTTTTCTGTACTTTGACTTAAGCAGCTGCTTTACCGCCGGGGTCTGGGCTAGACAGGATAGAAGACGAGGATAGTCTACATAAGGATAGGCCAGTGTGAGGCAGGCAACAGAGATGGGTTGAAGAAGGTTATATGTACACAACACATCAGTACACACACTGTAGGTCGGGTCAGCACACGATAATTGAAATATAAGATAACTATGAGGCATGGGTTTATGTATGTATGTATGTATGTATGTATGTATGTATGTATGTATGTATGTATGTATGTATGTATGTATGGACCATAATGAAGTGCCTGAGTATTGGAGGAGTGCATGGATAGTGCCATTGTACAAAGGCAGAGGGGATAAGAGTGAGAGCTCAAATTACAGAGGTATAAGTTTGTTGAGTATTCCTGGTAAATTATATGGGAGGGTATTGATTGAGAGGTGAAGGCATGTACAGAGCATCAGATTGGGGAAGAGCAGTGTGGTTTCAGAAGTGGTAGAGGATGTGTGGATCAGGTGTTTGCTTTGAAGAATGTATGTGAGAAATACTTAGAAAAGCAAATGGATTTGTATGTAGCATTTATGGATCTGGAGAAGGCATATGATAGAGTTGATAGAGATGCTCTGTGGAAGGTATTAAGAATATATGGTGTGGGAGGCAAGTTGTTAGAAGCAGTGAAAAGTTTTTATCGAGGATGTAATTCATATGTACGTGTAGGAAGAGAGGAAAGTGATTGGTTCTCAGTGAATGTAGGTTTGCGGCAGGGGTGTGTGATGTCTCCATGATTGTTTAATTAGTTTATGGATGGGGTTGTTAGGAAGGTGAATGCAAGAGTTTTGGAAAGAGGGGCAGGTTTGCAGTCTGTTGTGGATGAGAGAGCTTGGGAAGTGAGTCAGTTGTTGTTCGCTGATGATACATCGCTGGTGGCTGATTCGAGGCAGAAACTGCAGAAGTTGGTGACTGAGTTTGGAAAAGTGAGTAAAAGGAGAAAGCTGAGAGTAAATGTGAATAAGAGCAAGGTTATTAAGTTCAGAAGGGTTGAAGGACAGGTTAATTGGGATGTAAATTTGAATGGAGAAAAATTGGAGGAAAAGAAGTGTTTTAGATATCTGGGTGGGGACTCAGCAGCGAATGGAACCATGGAAGTGGAAGTGAGTCACAGGGTGGGGGAGGGGGCAAAGGCTCTGTAAGCGATGAAGAATGTGTGAAGGAGAGAACATTATCTCGAAGAGCAAAAATGGGTTTGTTTGAAGGAATAGTGGTTCCAACAATGTTATATGGCTGCGAGGCGTGGGCTATAGACAGAGTTGTGCGCAGGAGGATGGATGTGCTGGAAATGAATGTCTGAAGACAATATGTGGTGTGAGGTATTTTGTTGAAGTAAGTAATGAAAGGGTAAGAGAGATGTGTGGTAATAAAGAGTGTGGTTGAGAAAGCAGAAGAGGGTGTGTTGAAATGGTTTGGCCACGTGGAGAGAATGAGTGTCAGAGGTGGAAGGAACAAGAAGAAGTGGGAGACCAACTGAGGTGGAAGGATGGAGTGAAAAAGATTTTGAGCGATCAGTGACCTGAACATGCAGGAGGGTGAGAGGCGTGTAAGGAATAAAGTGAATTGGAACGATGTGGTATACCGGGTTGTCAATGGACTGAACCAGGGCATGTGAAGCGTCTGGGAATAAACCATGGAAAGTTTTGTGAGGGCCTGGATGTGGAAAGGGAGCTGTGGTTTCGGTGCATTATACATGACAGCTAGAGACTGAGTGTGAACGAATGTGGCCTTTTCTTCTTTTTTTTTTTTTTTTGTCAGTTTCCTGGCCTACCTCGCTGAAGCGGAAAACAGCGATTAAGTATAATGAAATAAACATATATGATTCACTCTCTTCTAATGGAGATGAACAGCTGGGTTTACTATGGACCGGCTACCGAGGCTAGGATTCGAATTTTACGACGACATTCCGTATTACTTCGGGGTTAACAACCTTATTGGTGTTAGGTTAAGGTCCATATCTGGCTTAACTCTGTATTGTGCCCGATTCTCGATGGAGGTCCGTGTGTGTGTGTGTGTGTGTGTGTGTGTGTGTGTGTGCAGTTCCCAACGCCTTTCTGGACGGCGAGTCTGCCTAACAGCGCCATGTCCTGAGTGAACACACATTGACCACAGCTTCACCGTATATGTATGTTCGTACGCGGGTTGTCTACTGCCCACAGACCTGTCGGCCAGAAAGGGGTAGAGATGGAACTCACCCAGACGCGCGGAGATCCTCCATATGAAGATCCAACACAGTCCGTCCGTAACTGTGACTGACTGTTATACTGAGGACTGACTGTACATAGTGACTGAGGACTGACTGTACATAGTGACTGAGGAATGACTGTACATAGTGACTGAAGAATGACTGTACATAGTGACTGAGGACTGACTGTACATAGTGACTGAGGACTGACTGTACATAGTGACTGAAGAATGACTGTACATAGTGACTGAGGACTGACTGTACATAGTGACTGAGGAATGACTGTACATAGTGACTGAGGACTGACTGTACATAGTGACTGAGGACTGACTGTACAGAGTGACTGAGGAATGACTGTACATAGTGACTGAAGAATGACTGTACATAGTGACTGAGGACTGACTGTACATAGTGACTGAGGAATGACTGTACATAGTGACTGAAGAATGACTGTACATAGTGACTGAGGACTGACTGTACATAGTGACTGAGGACTGACTGTACACAGTGACTGAGGAATGACTGTACATAGTGACTGAGGACTGACTGTACATAGTGACTGAGGAATGACTGTACATAGTGACTGAGGAATGACTGTACATAGTGACTGAGGACTGACTGTACATAGTGACTGAGGACTGACTGTACATAGTGACTGAGGAATGACTGACTGTACATAGTGACTGAGGAATGACTGTACATAGTGACTGAGGACTGACTGTACATAGTGACTGAGGACTGACTGTACATAGTGACTGAGGAATGACTGACTGTACATAGTGACTGAGGAATGACTGTACATAGTGACTGAGGACTGACTGTACATAGTGACTGAGGACTGACTGTACATAGTGACTGAGGAATGACTGACTGTACATAGTGACTGAGGACTGACTGTACATAGTGACTGAGGAATGACTGTACACAGTGACTGAGGACTGACTGTACATAGTGACTGAGGACTGACTGACATAGTGACTGAGGAATGACTGTACCATACGTGACTGAGGAAATGACTGTACATAGTGACTGGGATACTGACTGTACACAGTGACTGAGGACTGACTGTACATAGTGACTGAGGAATGACTGACTGTACATAGTGACTGAGGAATGACTGTACACAGTGACTGAGGAATGACTGTACATAGTGACTGAGGACTGACTGTACATAGTGACTGAGGAATGACTGACTGTACATAGTGACTGAGGACTGACTGTACATAGTGACTGAGGACTGACTGTACATAGTGACTGAGGACTGACTGTACATAGTGACTGAGGATGATCCCTGCACATAGTGACTGAGAATGACTGACTGTACACTAGTGACTGAGGATGACTGTACATAGTGACTGAGGAATGACTGTACCATAGTGACTGAGGACTGACTGTACATAGTGACTGAGGAACTGACTGTACATAGTGACTGACGGAATGACTGTACATAGTGACTGAGGAATGACTGTACATAGTGACTGAGGACTGACTGTACATAGTGACTGAGGACTGCCTGACTGTACATAGTGACTGAGGAATGACTGTACATAGTGACTGAGGAATGACTGTACATAGTGTCTGAGGACTGACTGTACATAGTGTCTGAGGACCGACTGTACATAGTGACTGAGGACTGCCTGACTGTACATAGTGACTGAGGACTGACTGTACATAGTGACTGAGGACTGACTGTACATAGTGACTGAGGACTGACTGTACATAGTGACTGAGGACTGACTGTACATAGTGACTGAGGAATGACTGTACATAGTGACTGAGGAATGACTGTACATAGTGACTGAGGACTGACTGTACATAGTGACTGAGGACTGCCTGACTGTACATAGTGACTGAGGACTGACTGTACATAGTGACTGAGGACTGACTGTACATAGTGACTGAGGAATGACTGTACATAGTGACTGAGGACTGACTGTACATAATGACTGAGGACTGACTGTACATAGTGACTGAGGACTGCCTGACTGTACATAGTGACTGAGGAATGACTGTACATAGTGACTGAGGAATGACTGTACATAGTGACTGAGGAATGACTGAACATAGTGACTGAGGACTGACTGTTCATAGTGACTGAGGACTGACTGTACATAGTGACTGAGGACTGACTGTACATAGTGATTGAGGACTGACTGTACATAGTGACTGAGGAATGACTGTACATAGTGACTGAGGAATGACTGTACATAGTGACCGAGGAATGACTGTACATAGTGACTGAGGACTGACTGTACATAGTGACTGAGGACTGACTGTACATAGTGACTGAGGACTGACTGTACACAGTGACTGAGGAATGACTGTACATAGTAACTGAGGACTGACTGTACACAGTGACTGAGGACTGACTGTACATAGTGACTGAGGACTGACTGTACATAGTGACTGAGGACTGACTGTACATAGTGACTGAGGAATGACTGTACATAGTGACTGAGGACTGACTGTACATAGTGACTGAGGACTGACTGTACATAGTGACTGAGGACTGACTGTACACAGTGACTGAGGACTGACTGTACATAGTGACTGAGGACTGACTGTACATAGTGACTGAGGAATGAGATGGTCATGTATGATGCAGTCTAGGCCCACTTTGCCTCACATGCTTTGGGGTAAGTCGTCCAACGCTCAAATGATCCGGATCTAACTGGGGACGTCTGTATTACACACTCTTACTTTTGCTCTAAACCCACGGAATGGAGAAGGTGGGTGACTGAGCACTGTGCCCAGTCACAAGCATAGCTGGTGCACAGATCTGTGACTCCCAGACCTGCCTCTACATGGTATGGGACTGTGTAACCAAAGCCTTGAGCACTTAGCTAGCCTTACCTCACCTGGAGGAGCTTCGTCAGGAGGGTAAAGTCGTGGCGGGACGAAGGTGTGGGCCACTCAGGAGCGCCTGGACGTCTGGTGACCAGGCAGCAATGTCTGCCGTTTTAAATATGTCTTCAGCACACCTCGATGTCTTCTTTTTTCTTTTTCTTTTTTCTTTGGCCAAACCAGTTTTCTTTCCGCTCAGCGACGGTGGTTCAAGGCCACTGTGGTACAGGTGGACAAAAACTGGCACCAGTGTTGTATACATCATCCCCAAACCTTACGTAATGTGGAAGGACACGTTTCCTTTACTGATGATAACTGGTGCTGGCCTGGTGATAACTGGTGCTGGCCTGGTGATAACTGGTGCTGGCCTGGTGATAACTGGTGCTGGCCTGGTGATAACTGGTGCCGGCCTGGTGATAACTGGTGCCGGCCTGGTGATAACTGGTGCCGGCCTGGTGATAACTGGTGCTGGCCTGGTGATAACTGGTGCTGGCCTGGTGATAACTGGTGCTGGCTGGTGATAACTGGTGCTGGCCTGCTGAAAACTGGTGCTGGCCTGGTGATAACTGGTGCTGGCCTGGTGATAACTGGTGCTGGCCTGGTGATAACTGGTGCTGGCCTGGTGATAACTGGTGCTGGCCTGGTGATGATAACTGGTGCTGGCCTGGTGATAACTGGTGCCGGCCTGGTGATAACTGGTGCTGGCCTGGTGATAACTGGTGCCGGCCTGGTGATAACTGGTGCTGGCCTGGTGAGTAACTGGTGCGGCCTGGTGATGGATAACTGGTGCCGGCCTGGTGATAACTGGTGCTGGCCTGGTGATAACTGGTGCTGGCCTGGTGATAACTGGTGCGGCCTGGTGATAACTGGTGTCGGCCTGGTGATAACTGGTGGACCGGCCTAGGTGATAAACTGGATGCCGGCCTGGTGTGATAACTGTGCTGGCCTGGATGATAACTGGTGCCGGCCTGGTGATATACTGGTGCTGGCCTGGTGATGATAACTGGTGCCGGCCTGGTGATAACTGGTGCTGCCTGGTTGATAACTGGTGCCGGCCTGGTTGATAACTGGTGCCGGCCTGATGATAACTGGTGCCTGGCCCTGGTGATGATAACTGGTGCTGGCCTGGTGATAACTGGTGCCGGCCTTGTGATAACTGGTGCTGGCCTGGTGATAAACTGGTGCTGGCCTGGTGATAACTGGTGCGTGGCCTGGTGATGATAACTGGTGCTGGCCTGGTGATGATAACTGGTTGCTAAGGCCTGGTGATAACTGGTGTCGGCCTGGTGATAACTGGTGCTGGCCTGGTGATAACTGGTGCCGGCCTGGTGATAACTGGTGTCGGCCTGGTGATGATAACTGGTGCTGGCCTGGTGATAACTGGTGCTGGTCTGGTGATAACTGGTGTCGGCCTGGTGATGATAACTGGTGCTGGCCTGGTGATGATAACTGGTGCTGGCCTGGTGATAACTGGTGCCGGCCTGGTGATAACTGGTGCCGGCCCTGGTGATGATAACTGGTGCCGGCCTGGTGATGATAACTGGAGCTGGCCTGGTGATGATAACTGGTGCTGGCCTGGTGATGATAACTGGTGCCGGCCTGGTGATAACTGGTGCCGGCCTGGTGATAACTGGTGCTGGCCTGGTGATGATAACTGGTGCTGGCCTGGTGATAACTGGTGTCGGCCTGGTGATGATAACTGGTGCCGGCCTGGTGATAACTGGTGCCGGTCTGGTGATAACTGGTGCCGGCCTGGTGATAATAACTGGTGCTGGCCTGGTGATGATAACTGGTGCTGGCCTGGTGATGATAACTGGTGCTGGCCTGGTGATGATAACTGGTGCTGGCCTGGTGATAACTGGTGCTGGCCTGGTGATAACTGGTGCCGGCCTGGTGATGATAACTGGTGACGGCCTGGTGATAACTGGTGCCGGCCTGGTGATGATAACTGGTGCCGGCCTGGTGATAACTGGTGCCGGTCTGGTGATAACTGGTGCTGGCCTGGTGATAACTGGTGCCGGCCTGGTGATGATAACTGGTGCCGGCCTGGTGATAACTGGTGCTGGCCTAGTGATAACTGGTGCCGGCCTGGTGATGATAACTGGTGCCGGCCTGGTGATAATAACTGGAGCCGGCCTGCTGATAACTGGTGCCGGCCTGGTGATGATAACTGGTGCCGGCCTGGTGATAATAACTGATGTCGGCCTGGTGATAACGTGCTGGCCTGGTGATAACTGGTGATGGCCTGCTGATAACTGGTGCCGGCCTGGTGATGATAACTGGTGCCGGCCTGATGATAACTGGTGCTGGCCTGGTGATAACTGGTGCTGGCCTGGTGATAACTGGTGCTGGCCTGGTGATGATAACTGGTGCTGGCCTGGTGATGATAACTGGTGCTGGCCTGGTGATAACTGGTGCCGGCCTGGTGATAACTGGTGCCGGTCTGGTGATAACTGGTGCCGGCCTGGTGATGATAACTGGTGCTGGCCTGGTGATAACTGGTGCTGGCCTGGTGATGATAACTGGTGCTGGCCTGGTGATGATAACTGGTGCTGGCCTGGTGATAACTGGTGCTGGCCTGGTGATGATAACTGGTGCCGGCCTGGTGATAACTGGTGCCGGCCTGGTGATGATAACTGGTGCTGGCCTGGTGATAACTGGTGTCGGCCTGGTGATGATAACTGGTGCTGGCCTGGTGATGATAACTGGTGCCGGCCTGGTGATGATAACTGGTGCCGGCCTGGTGATAACTGGTGCTGGCCTGGTGATAACTGGTGCCGGCCTGGTGATGATAACTGGTGCCGGCCTGGTGATAATTGGTGCTGGCCTGGTGATAACTGGTGCCGGCCTGGTGATGATAACTGGTGCCGGCCTGGTGATAATAACTGGAGCCGGCCTGCTGATAACTGGTGCCGGCCTGGTGATAACTGGTGCTGGCCTGGTGATAACTGGTGCCGGCCTGGTGATAACTGGTGCCGGCCTGGTGATAACTGGTGCCGGCCTGGTGATAACTGGTGCTGGCCTGGTGATAACTGGTGCTGGCCTGGTGATAACTGGTGCCGGCCTGGTGATGATAACTGGTGCCGGCCTGGTGATATCTGGTGCTGGCCTGGTGATGATAACTGGTGGTGGCCTGGTGATAACTGGTGCTGGCCTGGTGATAACTGGTGCCGGCCTGGTGATAACTGGTGCCGGCCTGGTGATGATAACTGGTGCCGGTCTGGTGATAACTGGTGCCGGCCTGGTGATAACTGGTGCTGGCCTGGTGATAACTGGTGCTGGCCTGGTGATGATAACTGGTGCTGGCCTGGTGATAACTGGTGCTGGCCTGGTGATGATAACTGGTGCCGGCCTGGTGATAACTGGTGCCGGTCTGGTGATAACTGGTGCGGCTGGTGATAACTGTGTGCGGTGATAACTGGTGTGGCCTGGTGATAACTGGTGCTGGCCTGGTGTGATAACTGGTGCTGGCCTGGTGATAACTGGTGCTGGAATGTCCGCTGTGATAACTGGTGCTGGCCTGTGACTGTGCGTGGTGATAACTGGTGCTGGCCTGTCGCTGGTGATAACTGGTGCTGGCCTGGTGATGATAACTGGTGCCGGCCTGGTGATAACTGGTGCTGGCCTGGTGATGATAACTGGTGCCGGCCTGGTGATAACTGGTGCCGGCTATGAACTGTGCGGCCTGGTGATAACTGGTGCGCTGGGTCGGTCTGGTGATAAACTGGTGCCGGCCTGGTGATAAAACTGGTGCCGGCCTGGTGATAACTGGTGCCGGCCTGGTGATAACTGGTGCTGGTCTGGTGATAACGGGTGCCGGCCTGGTGATAACTGGTGCTGGCCTGGTGATAACTGGTGCCGGTCTGGTGATAACGGGTGCCGGCCTGGTGATAACTGGTGCTGGCCTGGTGATAACTGGTGCTGGCCTGGTGATAACTGGTGCCGGCCACGAGAACACTTTCGTAAACACCAAACCACTTCGTTACTCTGACCCAAACTACACCCATCCCTTTATAAACAATAATAATAATAATAACAACGACTACAACAACAACAATTGTAATAATAATACTAATAGCAATAATAATAATAACTAATGATAATGATAATAATAATACTAATAATAATAATGATAATCAGACAGCCTTTACAACCTTCATGGCTAGTCCAAAGTCAGCCACCTTACCAGCAACCAAATCAACGTCCAACTGCTTTATGTTCATCTTGCTTCCAATCTAGTCGAACCCACAGATGACCCACGAGAACCCTAGATCCCTATATGTTCCTTAGTCCAGCAAGTTTAATTCACTATAATTAAGAAAGAAAACTCTTAATATTCCTTATTTTTCTGTGCCAACATAGCCAGAAGTCTCACTTCTCAGTTAAACAGCCAATGATCATTAAAAAGTGAAACATATCCATGTCTTGTATTTCAACATTTTCAAACACGAGTTTCGTGCAAACCGTCGAACCAATGATGACATCTGACAACACAAAATATTATATTCTCTTACCCATAAACCACCACCAGTGATCAGCGTCCATCATCTGATACAATGAATATACATATCTATCTATCTATCTATCTATCTACTTATTTATCTCTCTATCTATCTATCTATCTATCTATCTATCTATCTATCTATCTATCTATCTATCTATCTATCTATATATATATATATATATATATATATATATATATATATATATATATATATTGGTAAGGTTATTTAATGTATGTATGATTCATGGTGAGGTGCCTGAGGATTGGCGGAATGCGTGCATAGTGCCATTGTACAAAGGCAAAGGGGATAAGAGTGAGTGCTCAAATTACAGAGATATAAGTTTGTTGAGTATTCCTGGTAAATTATATGGGAGGGTATTGATTGAGAGGGTGAAGGCATGTACAGAGCATCAGATTGGGGAAGAGCAGTGTGGTTTCAGAAGTGGTAGAGGATGTGTGGATCAGGTGTTTGCTTTGAAGAATGTATGTGAGAAATACTTAGAAAGACAAATGGATTTGTATGTAGCATTTATGGATCTGGAGAAGGCATATGACAGAGTTGATAGAGATGCTCTGTGGAAGGTATTAAGAATATATGGTGTGGGAGGCAAGTTGTTAGAAGCAGTGAAAAGTTTTTATCGAGGATGTAAGGCATGTGTACGTGTAGGAAGAGAGGAAAGTGATTGGTTCTCAGTGAATGTAGGTTTGCGGCAGGGGTGTGTGATGTCTCCATGGTTGTTTAATTTGTTTATGGATGGGGTTGTTAGGGAGGTGAATGAAAGAGTTTTGGAAAGAGGGGCAGGTTTGCAGTCTGTTGTGGATGAGAGAGCTTGGGAAGTGAGTCAGTTGTTGTTCGCTGATGATACAGCGCTGGTGGCTGATTCATGTGAGAAACTGCAGAAGCTGGTGACTGAGTTTGGTAAAGTGTGTGAAAGAAGAAAGTTAAGAGTAAATGTGAATAAGAGCAAGGTTATTAGGTACAGTAGGGTTGAGGGACAAGTCAATTGGGAGACAAGTTTGAATGGAGAAAAATGGAGGAAATGAGGTGTTTTCGATATGTGGGAGTGGATTTAGCAGCGTATGGAACCATGGAATTGGAAGTGAGTCACAGGGTGGGGGAGGGGGCGATTGTTCTGGGATCGTTGAAGAATGTGTGGAAGGCGAGAACGTTATCTCGGAGAGCAACTATGGGTATGTTTGAAGGTATAGTGGTTCCAACAATGTTATATGGTTGCGAGGCATGAGCTATAGATAGGGTTGTGCGAAGGAGGGTGGATGTGTTGGAAATGAGATGTTTGAGGACAATATGTGGTGTGAGGTGGTTTAATCGAGTAAGTAATGGAAAGGGAAGAGAGATGTGTGGTAATTAAAAGAGTGTGGTTAAGAGAGCAGAAGAGTGTGTATTGAAATGGTTTGGTCACATGGAGTGAATGAGCGAGGAAAGATTGACAAAGAGAATACATGTGTCAGAGGTGGAGGGAACGAGAAGTGGGAAACGAAATATATATATATATATATATATATATATATATATATATATATATATATATATATATATATATATATATATATATATATATATATATATATATATATATATATATATATATATATATATATATATATATATATATATATATATATATATATATATATATATATATATATATATATATATATATATATATATATACTCTATACTAAAACAAGGTACATATTCTATCAAGGACCCTCCCCTTATGGGAGGATGAACAGCAGGGTTGACTGTGGACCGACTGCCGCAAAGCATGATTCGAACTTGTGCCTCACGGTTACCAAGGTATCTATCTGGCTAGGTGGATGACGAGGTTACCAAGGTATCTATCTGGCTAGGTGGATGACGAGGTTACCAAGGTATCTATCTGGCTAGGTGGATGACGAGGTTACCAAGGTATCTATCTGGCTAGGTGGATGACGAGGTTACCAAGGTATCTATCTGGCCAGGTGGATGACGAGGTTACCAAGGTATCTATCTGGCTAGGTGGATGACGAGGTTACCAAGGTATCTATCTGGCTAGGTGGATGACGAGGTTACCAAGGTATCTATCTGGCCAGGTGGATAATGAGGTTACCAAGGTATCTATCTGGCCATGTGGATGACGAGGTTACCAAGGTATCTATCTGGCCAGGTGGATGACGAGGTTACCAAGGTATCTATCTGGCCAGGTGGATGACGAGGTAACCAGGGTATCTATCTGGCCAGGTGGATGACGAGGTTACCAAGGTATCTATCTGGCTAGGTGGATGACGAGGTTACCAAGGTATCTATCTGGCCAGGTGGCTGATGAGGTTACCAAGGTATCTATCTGGCCAGGTGGATGACGAAGTTACCAAGGTATCTATCTGGCTAGGTTGATGACAAGGTTACATAGGTATCTATCTGGCCAGGTGGATGAAGAGGTTACCAAGGTATCTATCAAGCCAGGTGGATGACGAAGTTACCAAAGTATCTATCTGGCCAGGTGGATGATGAGGTTACCAAGGTATCTATCTGGCCAGGTGGATGACGAGGTTACAAAGGTATCTATCTGGCCAGGTGGATGACGAGGTTACCAAGGTATCTATCTGGCCAGGTGGATGACGAACTTACCAAGGTATCTATCTGGCTAGGTGAATGACGAGGTTACCAAGGTATCTATCTGGCCAGGTGGATGACGAGCTTACCAAGGTATCTATCTGGCCAGGTGGATGACGAGGTTACCAAGGTATCTATCTGGCCAGGTGGATGACGAGGTAACCAGGGTATCTATCTGGCCAGGTGGATGACGAGGTTACCAAGGTATCTATCTGGCTAGGTGGATGACGAGGTTACCAAGGTATCTATCTGGCTAGGTGGATGACGAGGTTACCAAGGTATCTATCTGGCCAGGTGGATGACGAGGTTACCAAGGTATCTGTCTGGCCAGGTGGATGATGAGGTTACCAAGGTATCTATCTGGCCAGGTGGATGACGAAGTTACCAAGGTATCTATCTGGCTAGGTGGATGACGAGGCTACCAAGGTATCTATCTGGCCAGGTGGATGACGAAGTTACCAAGTATCTATCTGGCCAGGTGGATGACGAGGTTACCAAGGTATCTATCTGGCTAGGTGGATGACGAGGTTACCAAAGTATCTATCTGGCTAGGTGGATGACGAGGTTACCAAGGTATCTACCTGGCTAGGTGGATGACGAGGTTACCAAGGTATCTATCTGGCGAGGTGGATGACGAGGTTAACAAGGTATCTGTCTGGCCAGGTGGATGATGAGGTTACCAAGGTATCTATCTGGCCAGGTGGATGACGAAGTTACCAAGGTATCTATCTGGCTAGGTGGATGACGAGGCTACCAAGGTATCTATCTGGCCAGGTGGATGACGAAGTTACCAAGGTATCTATCTGGCCAGGTGGATGAAGAAGTTACCAAGGTATCTATCTGGCTAGGTGGATGACGAGGTTACCAAGGTATCTATCTGGCCAGGTGGATGACGAGGTTACCAAGGTATCTATCTGGCTTGGTGGATGACGAGGTTATCAAGGTGTCTATCTGGCTAGGTGGATGACGAGGTTGCCAAGGTATCTATCTGGCCAGGTGGATGATGAGGTTACCAAGGTATCTATCTGGCCAGGTGGATGACGAGGTTACCAAGGTATCTATCTGGCCAGGTGGATGACGAGGTTACCAAGGTATCTATCTGGCCAGGTGGATGACGAGGTAACCAGGGTATCTATCTGGCCAGGTGGATGACGAGGTTACCAAGGTATCTATCTGGCTAGGTGGATGACGAGGTTACCAAGGTATCTATCTGGCCAGGTGGATGACGAGGTTACCAAGGGTATCTATCTGGCCAGGTGGATGACTAGGTTACCAAGGTATCTATCTGGCCAGGTGGATGACGAGGTTACCAAGGTATCTATCTGGCCAGGTGGATGACGAGGTTACCAAGGTATCTATCTGGCCAGGTGGATGACGAGGTTACCAAGGTATCTATCTGGCCAGGTGGATGATGAGGTAACCAGGGTATCTATCTGGCCAGGTGGAAGACGAGGTTACCAAGGTATCTATCTGGCTAGGTGGATGACGAGGTTACCAAGGTATCTATCTGGCCAGGTGGATGATGAGGTTACCAAGGTATCTATCTGGCCAGGTGGATGATGAGGTTACCAAAGTATCTATCTATCTGGCTAGGTGGATGACAAGGTTACATAGGTATCTATCTGGCCAGGTGGATGACGAGGTTACCAAGGTATCTATCAAGCCAGGTGGATGACGAAGTTACCAAAGTATCTATCTGGCCAGGTGGATGATGAGGTTACCAAGGTATCTATCTGGCCAGATGGATGACTAGGTTACCAAGGTATCTATCTGGCCAGGTGGATGACGAGGTTACGAGGGTATCTATCTGGCCAGGTGGATGACGAGGTTACCAAGATATCTATCTGGCTATGTGGATGACGAGGTTACCAAGGTATCTATCTGGCCAGGTGGATGATGAGGTTACCAAGGTATCTATCTAACTGGCTAGGTGGATGACGAGGTTACCAGGGTATCTATCTGGCTAGGTGGATGACGAGGTTACCAAGGTATCTATCTGGCCAGGTGGATGACGAGGTTACCAGGGTATCTATCTGGCCAGGTGGATGGCGAGGTTACCAAGGTATCTATCTGGCTAGGTGGATGACGAGGTTACCAAGGTATCTATCTGGCCAGGTGGATGACGAGGTAACCAAGGTATCTATCTGGCCAGGTGGATGATGAGGTTACCAAGGTATCTATCTATCTGGCTAGGTGGATGACAAGGTTACCAAGGTATCTATCTGGCCAGGTGGATGACGAGGTGACCAAGGTATCTATCTATCTGGCTAGGTGGATGACGAGGTTACCAAGGTATCTATCTGGCCAGGTGGATAATGAGGTTACCAAGGTATCGATCTGGCCAGATGGATGACGAGGTTACCAAGGTATCTATCTGGCCAGGTGGATGATGAGGTTACCAAGGTATCTATCAAGCCAGGTGGATGACGAAGTTACCAAGGTATCTAACTGGCCAGGTGGATAACGAGGTTACCGAGGTATCTATCTGGCCAGGTGGATGACGAGGTTACCAAGGTATCTATCTGGCCAGGTGGATGATGAGGTTACCAAGGAATCTATCTGGCCAGGTGGATGATGAGGTTACCAAGGTATCTATCTGGCCAGGTGGATGAAGAGGTTACCAAGGTATCTATCTGGCCAGGTGGATGAAGAGGTTACCAAGGTATCTATCTGGCCAGGTGGATGACGAGGTTACCAAGGTATCTATCTGGCCAGGTGAATGAAGAGGTTACCAAGGTATCTATCTGGCCAGGTGGATGATGAGGTTACCAAGGTATCTATCTGGCCAGGTGGATGACGAAGTTACTAAGGTATCTATCTGGCCAGGTGAATGACGAGGTTACCAAGGTATCTATCTGGCCAGGTGGATGACGAGGTTACCAAGGTATCTATCTGGCCAGGTGGATGACGAGGTTACGAAAGTATCTATCTGGCTATGTGGATGACGAGGTTACCAAGGCATCTATCTATCCGCCCAGGTGGATGAGGAGGTGAAAGCTGGAATTTCAGAGCAATACACAAAAGCGCGGATTCCGCCACTGGGGAGGTCGTGCGTTGAGTGTCATCCAGAGAAGCGGCACAAAGGGACATGATGATGATGATGATGATGATCCTGCTGGGGTCACAAACACAAATGACCCCACCTCCCCTCCTGCAGCCTGCTGGGGTCATAAATACATGACCCAACCTCCCCTTCTGCAGCCTGCTGGGGTCATAAATACATGACCCAACCTCCCCTCCTGCAGCCTGCCGGGGTCATACACAAATGACCCCAAATCATGACCCCACCTACCCTCCTGCAGCCTGCTGGGGTCAAACACACATGACCCCACCTCCCCTCCTGCAGCCTGCTGGGGTCACGCACACAAGACCCCACTTCCCCTCCTGCAGCCTGCTGTGGTCACACACAAATGACCCCACCTCCCCTCCTGCAGCCTGCTGGGGTCACACACAAATGACCCCACCTCCCCTCCTGCAGCCTGCTGGGGTCACAAACACATGACCCAACCTCCCCTCCTGCAGCCTGCTGGGGTCACACACAAATGACCCCACCTCCCCTCCTGCAGCCTGCTGGGGTCACAAACACATGACCCCACCTCCCCTCCTGCAGCCTGCTGGGGTCAAACACACATGACCCCACCTCCCCTCCTGCAGCCTGCTGGAGTCACAAACACATGACCCAACCTCCCCTCCTGCAGCCTGCTGGGGTCACACACAAATGACCCCACCTCCACTCCTGCAGCCTGCTGGGTCACAAACACATGACCCAACCTCCCCTCCTGCAGCCTGCTGGGGTCACACACAAATGACCCCACCTCCCCTCCTGAAGCCTGCTGGGGTCACACACACATGACCCCACCTCCCCTCCTGCAGCCTGCTGGGGTCACAAACACATGACCCAACCTCACCTCCTGCAGCCTGCTGGGGTCACGCACACATGACCCCAGTTCCCCTCCTGCAGCCTGCTGGGGTCACACACATATGACCCCACCTCCCTTCCTCCATCCTGTTGGGGTCACACACTCATAACATCACCTACCCTTATGCAGACAGCTGGGGTCACACACACATGACCCCATCTCCCCTCCTGAAGCCTTCTGGGGTCACACATATGACCCCACCTCCCCTCCTGCAGCCTGCTGGGGTCACACACATATGACAACACATCCCCTCCTGCAGCCTCCTGGGGTTACACACACATGACCCCACCTCCCCTCCTGCAGCCTGCTGGGGTCCCACACACATGACCACACCTCCCCTCCTGCAGCCTGCTGGGGCACACACACAAGGCACCACCTCCCCTCCTGCAGCCTGCTGGGGTCACACACACATAACACCATCTCCCCTACTGCAGCCTGCTGGGGTCACACACACATGACACCCACCTACCCTCCTGAATCATGCTGGGGGCACACACACATGACTCCCACCTACCCTCTTGCATCCTGCTGGGGTCACACACACATGACCTGACCTCCTCTCCTACATCCTGCTGGGGTCACACACCCATGACCCCACCTCCCCTCCTGCAGCCTGCTGGGGTCACAAACACATTACCCCACCTCCCCTACTGCATCCTGCTTGGGTCACACACACATGACCCCCCACCTCCCCCCCTGCATCCTGCTGTGGTCACACACACATAACACCACCTCCCCTATTGCATCATGCTGGGGTCACACACATATGACCCCACCTACCCTCCTGTAGGATCCTGGGGTCACACACACAAGACACCACCTCCCCTCCTGCATCCTGCTGGGGTCACACAAACATGACCACACCTCCCCTCCTGCAGCCTCCTGGGGTCACACACACATGAAACCACCTCCTCTCTTGCAGCCTGCTGGGGTCACACACACATAACATCATTTTCCCTTCTGCAGTCTGCTGGGGTCACACACACACACATGACCCACCTCCCCTCCTGCATCCTGCTGGGGTCACATACGCATGACCCCCACCTACCCTCCTACATCCTGCTGGGGTCACACACACATGACCTGACCTCCCGTCCTGCCTCCTGCTGGGGTCACACACCCATGACCCCACCTCCCCTCCTAGATCCTGCTGGGGTCACATACACATGACCCCACCTCCCCTCCTGCATCCTGCTGGGGTCACACACACAGGATCCCCCACCTCCCCTCCTGCATCCTGCTGGGGTCACACACACACAACACCACCTCCCCTACTGCAGCCTGCTGGGGTCACACACACATGACACCCACCTACCCTCCTGCATCATGCTGGGGTCACACACACATGACCCCCACCTCCCCTCCTGCATCCTGCTGGTGTCACACACACATAACACAAGCTCCCCTCCTGCATCATGCTGGGGTCACACACACATGACCCCCACCTCCCCTAATGCATCATGCTGGGGTCACACACATATGACCCCACCTACCCTCCTGCAGCCTCCTGGGGTCACACACAAGACACCACCTCCCCTCCTGCATCCTGCTGGGGTCACACACATATGACCCCACCTCCCGTCCTGCAGCCTGCTGGGGTCACACACACATGACCCCACCTCCTGTCCTGCAGCCTGCTGGGGTCACACGCACATGACCACACCTCCCCTTCTGTAGCGTGCTGGGGTCACACACACATGACCCCACCTCCCGTCCTGCATCCTGCTGGAGTCACACACACACAGGAACCCCACCTCCCCTCCTGCATCCTCCTGGGGTCACACAATCATGACTCCACCTCCCCTCCTGCAGCATGCTGGGGTCACACACACATGACCCAACCTCTCCTCATGCAGCCTGCTGGGGTCACAAACACATGACCCGGCCTCTCCTCCTGCATCCTGTTGGGGTCATACACACATGACCCCACCTCCCCTCCGGCATCCTGCTGGGGTCACACACACGTGACCCCACGTCCCCTCCTGTAGCCTGCTGGGGTCACACACATGACCCTACCTCCCCTCCTGCATCCAGCTGGGGTCACACACACATGACCAACACCTCCCCTCCAACATCCTGCTGGGGTTACACACACACAGGAACCCCACCTCCCCTCCTGCATCCTCCTGGGGTCACACAATCATGACTCCACCTCCCCTCCTGCAGCATGCTGGGGTCACACATACATGACCCAACCTCTCCTCCTGCAGCATGCTGGGGTCACACACACATGACCCAACCTCTCCTCCTGCAGCCTGCTGGGGTCACAAACACATGACCCGGCCTCTCCTCCTGCATCCTGCTGGGGTCATACACACATGACCCCACCTCCCCTCCTGCAGCCTGCTGGGGTCACACACACATGACCCCAATTCCCCTCCTACAGCCTGCTGGGGTCACACACACATGACCCCACCTCCCCTCCTGCAGCCTGCTGGGGTCACACACACATGATCCCACCTCCCCTCATGCATCCTTCTGGGGTCACACACACATGACCCGGCCTCCCCTCCTGCATCATACTGGTGTCACACACACATGACCCCCACCTCCCCTCCTGCATCCTGCTGGGGTCACACACACATAACACCACCTCCCCTCCTGTATCCTCCTGGGGTCACACACTCATAACACCACCTCCCCTTTTGCAGCCTGCTGGGGTCAAACACATGACCCCACCTTCCCGCCTGCAGCCTGCTGGGGTCACACACACACATGACCCCACATACCCTCATGCATCCCGCTGGGGGTCACACACACATGACCCCACCTCCCCTCCTGCAGCCTGCTAGGGTCACACACACATGACCCCAACTACCCTCATGCATCCTGCTGGGGTCACACACACATGACCCGGCCTCCCATCCTGCATCCTGCTGGGGTCACACACACATGACCCCCACCTCCCCTCCTGCAGCCTGCTGGAGTCACACACACACATAACACCACCTCCCCTCCTGCATCCTGCTGGGGTCACACACACATAACACCACCTCCCCTCTTGCACCCTGCTGGGGTCACATACTCATAACACCACCTCCCCTCATGCAGCCTGCTGGGGTCACACACACATGACCCCCACGTCCCCTCCTACAGCCTGCTGGGGTCACAAACACATGACCCCACCTCCCCTCCTGCATCCTGCTGGGGTCACACACACATGACCCCCACCTCCCCTCCGGCATCCTGCTGGGGTCAAACACACATGACCTCCACCTCCACTCCTGCATCCTGCTGGGGTCAAACACACACATGACCACGCCTCACCTCCTGCAACCTGCTGGGGTAACACGCACATGACCCGGCCTCCCCTCCTGCATAATGCTGGGGTCACACACACACGTGACGCCACCTCCCCTCCTCCATCGTGCTGGGGTCACACATATGATCCCCAACTCCCCTCCTGCAGCCTGCTGGGGTCACAAACACATGACCCCACCTCCCCTCCTGCATCCTGTTGGGGTCACACACACACATGACCCCACATCCCCTCCTGCATCCTGCTGGATTCAAACAAACATGACCCGGCCTCCTCTCCTGCAGTCTGTTGAGGTCAAACACATATGACCCCGCCTCCCGTCCTACAGCCTCCTGGGGTCACACACATGACCACACCTCCCCTCCAGCATAATGCTGGGGTCACACACACACATGACCCAGCCTCCCCTCCTGCAACCTGCAGTGGTCAAACACATTTGACCCCACCTCCCCTCTTCCATCCTGCTGGGGTCACACACATGACCCCACCTCCCCTTCTGCATCCTGCTGGGATCACACACACATGAGCCCCGCCTCCCCTCCTACAGCCTGCTGGGGTCACACACGTGACACCACCTCCCCTCCTGCAGCCAGCTGGGGTCACACACACATGACCCCACATCCCTTCCGGCATCCTGCTGGGGTCACACACACATGACCCCAATCTCCCCTCCTGCAGCCTGCTGGGGTCACATACACATGACCCCCGACTCCCCTCTACAGCCTGCTGGGGTCACACACATGACCCCACCTCCCCTCCTGCACCCTGCTGGGGTCACACACATGACCCCACCTCCCCGCCTGCATCCTGCTGGGGTCACACACCTCTGACCTGACCTTCCCTCCTGCAGCCTGCTGGGATCACACATATATTACCCAACCGCCCCGCCTGCATCCTGCTGAGGTCACATACACATAACACTACCTTCCCTCCTGCATCCTGCTGGGGTCACACACATGACCCAACCTCCCCTCCTGCAGCCTGCTGGGTTCACACACATATGACCCCACCTCCCCTAATGCATACTGCTGGGGTCACACACACATGACCCCACCTCCCCTCCTAAAGCCTGCTGAATTCACACACACATGACCCAACCTCCTCTCCTGCAGCCTGCTGGGGTCACACACAAATGACCCTCACTTCCCCTCCTGCAGCCTGCTGGGTTCACACACATATGATCCCACCTCCTCTCCTGCATCCTGCTGGGGTCACACACATATGACCCACCTCCCCTCCTGCATCTTGCTGGGGTCATATACATATGACCACACCTTCCCTCCTGCAGCCTGCTGGGGTCACACACACACATAACCCCACCTCACCCTCCTGCAGCCTGCTGAGGTCAGACACATGACCAAACCTCCCCTCCTGCATCCTGCTGGGGTCACACACACATGACCCCACCTCAGCTCCTGCAGCCTGCTGGGGTCACACATATGACCCCACCTCCCCTCCTGCAGCCTGCTGGGGTCACACACACATGATCCCACCTCCCCTCATGCATCCTTCTGGGGTCACACACACATGACCCGGCCTCCCCTCCTGCATCCTGCTGGGGTCACACACATATGACCCCATCTCCCCTCCTGCATCCTACTGGAGTCACACACATGACCCACCTCCCCTCCTGAAGCCTGCTGGATTACAATCACATGACCCCCGCCTCCCCTCCTACAGCCTGCTGGGGTCACACACATGACCCCACCTCCCCTCCGGCAATCTGCTGGGGTCACATACACATGACCCCGATCTCCCCTCCTGCAGCCTGTTGGGGTCACACACACACATGACCCCACCTCCCCTCCTGCAGCCTGCTGGGGTCACACACATATGACCCCACCTCCCCTAATGCATCCTGCTGGGGTCACACACACATGACCCAACCTCCGCTCCTGAAACCTGCTGGATTCACACACACATGACCCAACCTCCTCTCCTGCAGCCTGCTGGGGTCACACATAAACGACCCCCACTTCCCCTCCTGCAGACTGCTGGGGTCAGACACATATGATCCCACCTACCCTCCTGCATCCTGCTGGGGTCACACACATATGAACCCACCTTCCCTCCTACAGCCTGGCGGGGTCACACACACACATGACCCTACCTCCCCTCCTGCAGCCTTCTCGGGTCCCACGCAGATGACCCCACCTACCATCCTACAGCCTGCTGGGCTCAAACACAAATGAGCCCACCTACCCTCCTGCAGCCTGATGGGGTCATACACACATGACCCCACCTCCCCTCCTGCATCCTGCTGGGGTCACACACACATGACCCCCACCTCCCCTCCTGCATCCTGCTGGAGTCACACACACATGACCGCACCTCCCCTCCTGAAGCCTGCTGGGGTCACACGCACATGACCCCACCTCCCCTCCTACAGCCTGCTGGGATCACACACACATGACCCACCTCCCCTCCTGCAGCCTGCTTGGGTCACACACACATGACCCCACCTACCCTCCTGCAGCCTGCTGGGGTCACACACACATGACCCCACTTCCCCTCCTGCAGCCTGCTGGGGTCACACACACATGATACCAACTCCCCTCCTGCAGCCTGGAGGGGTCAAACACACATGACCCCACCTCCCCTCCTGCAGCCTGGAGGGGTCACACACACATGACCCTACCTCCCCTCCTGCAGCCTGCTGGGGTCACACACACATGACACCACCTCCCCTCCTGCAGCCTGGAGGGGTCACACACACATGAACCCACCTCCCCCCCTGCAGCCTGGAGGGGTCACACACACATGACCCCACCTCCCCTCCTGCAGCCTGGAGGGGTCACACACACATGACCCCACCTCCCCTCCTGCAGCCTGCTGGGGTCACACACACATGACCCCACCTCCCCTCCTGCAGCCTGCTGGGATCAAACACACATGACACCACTTCCCCTCCTGCAGCCTGCTGGGGTCACACACACATGACACCACCTCCTCCTGCATCCTGCTGGGGTTACACACACAAGACCTCACCTCCCCTCCTACAGCATGCTGGGGTCACACACACATAGCCCCACCTCCCATCCTGCAGCCTGCAGGGGTCACACACACATGACACCAACTCCCCTCCTGCAGCCTGGAGGGGTCACACACACATGACCCCACCTCCCCTCCTGCAACCTGGAGGGGTCACACACACATGACCCCACCTCCCCCCTGCAGCCTGCTGGGGTCACACACACATGACACCACCACCCCTCCTGCAGCCTGTTGGGGTCACACACATATGACCCCACTTCCCCTCCTGCAGCCTGCTGGGATCACACATACATGACACCATTTCCCCCCCCTGCATCCTGCTGTGATGAAACACACATGACCCCACGTCCCCTCCTGCAGCCTGCTGGGGTCACACACATATGACGCGACCTCCCCTCCTGCAGCAGCTGGGGTCACACACACATGACACCACCTCCCCTCCTTCGGCCAGCTGGGGTCACACACACATGACACCTCCCCTCCTGCATCCTGCTGGGGTCACACGCACATGACCCCACTTCCTATCCTACAGCCTGTTGGAGTCACACACACATGACCCCAATTCCCCTCCTGCAGCCTGCTTGGGTCACACACACATTAACCCCACCTCCCCTCCTGCAGCCTGCTGGAGTCACACAAACATGACCCCACCTCCCCTCCTGCAGCCTCCTGGGGTCACGCACACACACACATGACACCACCTTCTCTCCTGCAGCCTGCAGGGGTCACACACACATGACCCCACCTCTTCTCCTGCAGCCTCCTTGAGTCACACACACATGAGCCTACCTCCCCTCCTGCAGCCTGGTGGGGTCACACACATATGACCTCACCTCAACTCCTGCAGCCTCCTGGGGTCACACACACATAGCCCCACCTCCCATCCTGCAGCCTGCAGGGGTCACACACACATGACACCAACTCCCCTCCTGCAGCCTGGAGGGGTCACACACACATGACCCCACCTCCCCTCCTGCAACCTGGAGGGGTCACACACACATGACCCCACCTCCCCCCTGCAGCCTGCTGGGGTCACACACACATGACACCACCACCCCTCCTGCAGCCTGTTGGGGTCACACACATATGACCCCACTTCCCCTCCTGCAGCCTGCTGGGATCACACATACATGACACCATTTCCCCCCCCTGCATCCTGCTGTGATGAAACACACATGACCCCACGTCCCCTCCTGCAGCCTGCTGGGGTCACACACATATGACGCGACCTCCCCTCCTGCAGCAGCTGGGGTCACACACACATGACACCACCTCCCCTCCTTCGGCCAGCTGGGGTCACACACACATGACACCTCCCCTCCTGCATCCTGCTGGGGTCACACGCACATGACCCCACTTCCTATCCTACAGCCTGTTGGAGTCACACACACATGACCCCAATTCCCCTCCTGCAGCCTGCTTGGGTCACACACACATTAACCCCACCTCCCCTCCTGCAGCCTGCTGGAGTCACACAAACATGACCCCACCTCCCCTCCTGCAGCCTCCTGGGGTCACGCACACACACACATGACACCACCTTCTCTCCTGCAGCCTGCAGGGGTCACACACACATGACCCCACCTCTTCTCCTGCAGCCTCCTTGAGTCACACACACATGAGCCTACCTCCCCTCCTGCAGCCTGGTGGGGTCACACACATATGACCTCACCTCAACTCCTGCAGCCTCCTGGGGTCACACACACATGACACCACCTTCCCTCCTGCAGCCTGCTTGGGTCACACACACACACATGACACCACCCCTCCTGCATCCTGCTGGAAAACATACACATAACCCCACCTACCCTCCTACAGCCTGCTGGGGTCACACACATGACCCCACCTCTCCTCCTGCAGCCTCCTGGGGTCGAACACATATGAACCCACCTCCCCTCCTGCAGCTTGCTGGGATCACACACAAATGACACCAATTCCCCTCCTGCATCCTCCTGGGGTCACACACACATGACCCCACCTCCCCTACTGCAGCCTGCTGGGGTCACACACATATGACCCCACCTCCCCTCCTGCAGCAGCTGGGGTCACACACACATGACACCACCTCCCCTCCTGCAGCCTGCTGGGTTCACACAACCATGACCCCACCTCCCCTCCTGCATCCTGCTGGGGTCACACACACATGACCCGCACCTCCCATCCTGTAGCCTGCTGGGGTCACACACATATGACACCACCTCCATTACTGCATCCTGCTGGGGTCACACACACATGACCCCCACTTCCCCTCCTACAGCCTGCTGGGCTCAAACACAAATGACCCCACCTCCCCTCCTGCAGCCTGCTGGGGTCACACACATATGACCCTGCCTCCCTTCCTTCAGCCTCCTAGGGTCACACACATGACCACATCTCCCCTTCTGCAGCCTCCTGGGGTCACACACACATGACCCAGCCTCCCCTCCTGCAGCCTGCTGGGGTCACACACATATGACCCCACCTCCCCTCCTGAATCCTGCTGGGGTCACACACACATGACCCCTAATCCCATTCTGCATCCTGCTGGCGTCACACACATGACCCCACCTCTCCTCCTGCATCCTGCTGGGGTCACACACACATGACCCCACCTCCCCTCCTGAAGCCTGCTGGATTCACACACACATGACCCAACCTCCTCTCCTGCAGCCTGCTGGGGTCACACACAAATGACCCCCACTTCCCCACCTGCAGACTGCTGGGGTCACATACATATGATCCCACCTACCCTCCTGTATCCTGCTGGGGTCACACACATATGACCCCACCTCCTCTCCTGCATCTTGCTGGGGTCACACACACATGACCCCACCTCCCCTCCTTCATCCTGATGGGGTCACACACACATGACCCCATCTCACCTCCTGCATCCTACTGGCGTCACACACATGACCCACCTCTCCTCCTGCATCCTGCTGGGATCCCACACATATGACCCCCGCCTCCCCTCCTACAGCCTGCTGGGGTCACACACATGACCCCATCTCCCCTCCTGCAGCCTGCTGGGGTCACACACACATGACCCCACCTCCCCTCCTGCAGCCTGCTGGGGTCACACACACATGACCCCAATCTCCCCTCCTGCAGCCTGCTGGGGTCACACACACACATGACCCCACGTCAACTCCTGCAGCCTGCTGGGGTCACACACACATGACACCACCTTCCTCCTGCAGCCTGCTTGGGTCACACACAAACACATGACACCACCTTCATCCTGCAGCCTGCTTGGGTCACACACACACACATGACACCATCTTCCTCCTGCAGCCTGCTTGGGTCACACACACACACACATGACACCACCCCTCCTGCATCCTGCTGGAACACATACACATAACCCCACCTACCCTCCTACAGCCTTCTGGGGTCACACACATGACCCCACCTCCCCTCCTGCAGCCTCCTGGGGTCGAACACATATGAACCCACCTCCCCTCCTGCAGCTTGCTGGGATCACACACACATGACACCAATTCCCCTCCTGGATCCTCCTGGGGTCACACACACATGACCCCACCTCCCCTACTGCAGCCTGCTGGGGTCACACACATATGACCCCACCTCCCCTCCTGCAGCAGCTGGGGTCACACACACATGACACCACCTCCCCTCCTGCAGCCTGCTGGGTTCACACACACATGACCCCACCTCCCCTCCTGCATCCTGCTGGGGTCACACAGACATGAACCGCACCTCCCATCCTGTAGCCTGCTGGGGTCACACACACATGAACCGCACCTCCCCTTCTGCAGCCTGCTGGGGTCACACACACATGACACCACCTCCCCTCCTGCAGCCTGCTGGGGTCACACACACATGACCCCACATCCACTCCTGCAGCCTGCTGGGGTCACACACACATGACCCCCACCTCCCCTCCTACAACCTGCTGGGCTCAAACACAAATGACCCCACCTCCCCTCCTGCAGCCTGCTGGGGTCACACACATATGACCCTGCTTCCCTTCCTTCAGCCTCCTAGGGTCACACACATGACCACATCTCCCCTTCTGCAGCCTCCTGGGGTCACACACACATGACCCAGCCTCCCCTCCTGCATCCTGCTGGGGTCACACACATATGACCCCACCTCCCCTCCTGCATCCTGCTGGGGTCACACACACATGACGCCTCCTCCCCTCCTGCATCCTGTTGGCGTCACACACATGACCCCACCTCTCCTCCTGCATCCTGCTGGGGTCACACACACATGACCCCACCTCCCCTCCTGAAGCCTGCTGGATTCACACACACATGACCCAACCTCCTCTCCTGCAGCCTGCTGGGGTCACACACAAATGACCCCCACTTCCCCACCTGCAGCCTGCTGGGGTCACACACATATGATCCCACCTACCCTCCTGCATCCTGCTGGGGTCACACACATAACCCCACCTCCCCTCCTGCATCTTGCTGGGGTCACACACATATGACCCTACCTTCTCTCCTGCAGCCTGTTGGGGTCACACACACACACATGACCCCACCTCCCCTCCTGCAGCCTGCTGGGGTCACACACACATGACCCCACATTCCCTCCTGCATCCTAATGGGGTCACACACACATGACCTCATCTCCCCTCCTGTATCCTACTGGCGTCGCACACATGACCCCACTTCTCCCCCTGCATCCTACTGGGATCACACACATATGACCCCGCCTCCCCTCCTACAGCCTGCTGGGGTCACACAAATGACCCCCATCTCCCCTCCTGCAGCCTGCTGGGGTCACACACACGTGACCCCACCTCCCTTCCGGCATCCTGCTGAGGTCACTCACACATGACCCCAATCACCCCTCCTGCAGCCTGTTGGGGTCACACACACATGACCCCACCTCCCCTCCTGCAGCCTGCTGGGGTCACACACATATGACCCCACCTCCTCTCCTGCATTCTGCTAGGGTCTCACACACATGACCCCACCTCCCCTCCTGAAGCCTGCTGGATTCACACACACATGACCCAACCTCCTCTCTTGCAGCCTGCTGGGGTCACACACAAATGACCCCCACTTTCCCGCCTGCAGCCTGTTGGGGTCACACACATATGATCCCACCTACCCTCCTGCATCCTGCTGGGGTTACACACATATGACCCCACCTCCCCTCCTGCATGTTGCTGGGGTCACACACATATGACCCCACCTTCCCTCCTGCATCCTCCTGGGGTCACACACACATGACCCCACCTCCCCTACTGCAGCCTGCTGGGGTCACACACATATGACCCCCACCTCCCCTCTTGCAGCAGCTGGGGTCACACACACATGACACCACCTCCCCTCCTGCAGCCTGCTTGGTTCACACACACATGACCCCACTTTCCCTCCTGCATCCTGCTGGGGTCACACACACATGACCCGCACCTCCCATCCTGTAGCCTGCTGGGGTCACACACACATGACACCACCTCCCCTTCTGCAGCCTGCTGTGGTCACACACATGACCCCCACCTCCCCTCCTACAACCTGCTGGGCTCAAACACAAATGACCCTACCTCCCCTCCTGCAGCCTGCTGGGGTCACACACATTTGACCCTGCCTCCCTTCCTACAGCCTCCTAGGGTCACACACATGACCACATCTCCCCTTCTGCAGCCTCCTGGGGTCACACACAAATGACCCAGCCTCCCCTCCTACAGCCTGCTGGGGTCACACACATATGACTCCACCTCCCCTCCTGCATCCTGCTGGGGTCACACACACATGACCCCTCCTCCCCTCCTGCATCCTGCTGGCGTCACACACATGACCCCTCCTCTCCTCCTGCATCCTGCTGTGATCACACACACATGACCCCGCCTCCCCTCCTACAGACTACTGGGGTCACACACATGATCCCACCTCCCCTCCTGCAGCCTGCTGGGGTCACACACATGACCCCACCTCCCCTCCGGCATCCCGCTGGGGTCACACACACATGACCCCAATCTCCCCTCCTGCAGCCTGTTGGGGTCACACACACATGACCCCACCTCCACTCCTGCAGCCTGCTGGGGTCACACACATATGACCCCACCTCCCCTAATGCATCCTGCTGGGGTCACACACACATGACCCCACCTCCCCTCCTGAAGCATGCTGAATTCACACACACATGACCCAAACTCCTATCCTGCAGTCTCCTGGGGTCACACACAAATAACCCCCACTTCCCCACCTGCAGCCTACTGGGGTCACACAAATATGATCCCACCTACCCTCCTGCATCCTGCTGGGGTCACACACATATGACTCCACCTCCCCTCCTGCATCTTGGTGGGGTCACACACATATGACCCTACCTTCCCTCCTGCAGCCTGGTGGGGTCACACACACATGACCCCACCTCCCCTCCTGCAGCCTGCTGGGGTCCCATGCAGATGACCCCACCTGCCCTCCTACAGCCTGCTGGGGTCTCACACAAATGACCCCACCTCCACTTCTGCAGCCTCCTGGGGTCATACACACACGACCCCACCTCCCCTCCTGCATCCTGTTGGGGTCACACACACATGACCCCCACCTCCCCTCCTGCATCCTGTTGGGTCACACACACATGACCCCCACCTCCCCTCCTGCATCCTGCTGGGGTCACACACACAAAACACCACTTCCCCTCTAGCAGCCTGATGGGGTCAAAAACACATCACCCCACCTCACCTCCTCCATCCTGTTGGGGTCACAAACACATGACACCAAACCCCCTCCTGCATCCTGCTGGGGTCACACACACATAACACCACCTCCCCTCCTGCTGGGGTCACACACACATGACCCCAACTCCCCTCCTGCATCCTGCTGGGGTCACACACACATGACCCCCACCTCCTCTCCTGCATCCTGCTGGGGTCACACGTACATGACACCACCTCCACTCCTACAGCCTGCTGGGGTCACACACAAATGGCCCCACCTCCCCTCCTGCAGCCTGCTGGGGTCACAAACACATGACTTCACCTGTGCTCCTGCATCCTGTTGGGGTCACACACATGACCCCACCTCCCCTCCTGCATCCTGCTGGGGTCACACACACATGACCCCACCTCCTCTCCTGCATCCTGCTGGGGTCACACGCATATGACACCACCTCCACTCCTACAGCCTGCTGGGGTCACACACAAATGGCCCCACCTCCCCTCCTGCAGCCTGCTGGGGTCACACACACATGACCCCCACCTTCCCTCCTGCATCCTGCTGTGGTCACACACACATGACCTCACCTCCCCTTCTGCAGCCTGCTGGGGACACACGCACATGACCCCACCTTCCCTCCTACAGCCTGCTGGGATCACACACACATGACCCACCTCCCCTCCTGCAGCCTGCTTGGGTCATACACACATGACCCCACCTCCCCTCCTGCAGCCTAGTGGGGTCACACACACATGACCCCACCTCCCCTCCTGCAGCCTGCTGGGGTCACACACACATGACACCAACTCCCCTCCTGCAGCCTGGAGGGGTCACACACACATGACCCCACCTCCCCTCCTGCAGCCTCCTGGGGTCACACACACATGACACCACCTCCCCTCCTGCATCCTCCTGGGGTCACACACACATGACCCCACCTCCCCTCATACAGCATGCTGGGATCACACACACATGACACCACCTCCCCTCCTGCAGCCTGCTGGGGTCACACACACATGACACTACCTCCCCTCTTGCATCCTGCTGGGGTCACACGCACATGACCCCACTTCCTATCCTACAGCCTAATGGGGTCACACACACATGACACCACTTCCCCTCCTGCAGCCTGCTTGGGTCACACACACATTACCCCACCTCCCCTCCTGCAGCCTGCTGGGGTCACACACACATGACACCAACTTCTCTCCTGCAGCCTGCAGGGGTCACACACACACACGACCCCACCTCCCCTCCTGCAGCCTCCTTGGGTCACACACATGACCCCACCTCCCCTCCTGCAGCCTGCTGGGGTCACATACACATGACCCCACCTCAACTCCTGCAGCCTGCTGGGGTCACACACACATGACACCACCTCCCCTCCTGCAGCCTGCTGGAACACATACACATGACCCCCACCTACCCTCCTACAGCCTGCTGGGGTCACACACATGACCCCACCTCCCCTCCTGCAGCCTCCTGGGGTCGAACATATATGACCCCACCTCACTTCCTACAGCCTGCTGGGGTCACACACACATGACACCAATTTCCCTCCTGCATCCTCCTGGGGTCACATACACATGACCCCCACCTCCCCTTCTGCAGCCTGATGGGTCACACACACATGACACCACCTCCATTCCTGCATCTTGCTGGGGTCACACATCACATGACCCCACCTCCCCTTCTGCAACCTGCTGGGGTCACACATACATAACACCACCTCCCCTTCTGCATTCTGCAGGGGTCACACACACATGACCCCACCTCCCCTCCTGCAGCCTGCTGGGGTCACATACACATGACCACCACCTCCCGTCCTGCATCCTGCTGGGGTCACACATCACATGACACCACCTCTCCTCCTGCATCCTGCTGGGGTCACACACACATGACACCACCTCCCCTCCTGCAGCCTGCTGGGGTCAAACACACATGACCCCCATCGACCCTCCTGCATCCTGCTGGGGTCACATACACATGACCCCCACCTCCCGTCCTGCATCCTGCTGGGGTCACACACACATGACACCACCTCCCCTCCTGCATCCTGCTGGGGTCACACACTCATGACCACACCTCCCCTCCTGCATCCTGCTGGGGTCACACACACGTGACACCACCTCCCCTTCTGCATCCTGCTGGGGTCACACACACATGACCCCACCTCCCGTCCTGCATCCTGCTGGGGTCACACACACATGACCCCACCTCCCTTCCTGCATCCTGCTGGGGTCACACACACATGACCCCACCTCCCGTCCTGCATCCTGCTCGGGTCACACAGTCATGACCCCCACCTCCCGTCCTGCATCCTGCTGGGGTCACACACACATGACCCCCACCTCCCTTCCTGCATCCTGCTGGGGTCACACACACATGACCCCACCTCCCGTCCTGCATCCTGCTGGGGTCACACACACATGACCCCACCTCCCTTCCTGCATCCTGCTGGGGTCACACACACATGACCCCACCTCCCGTCCTGCATCCTGCTGGGGTCACACACACATGACCCCACCTCCCTTCCTGCATCCTGCTGGGGTCACACACACATGACCCCACCTCCCGTCCTTCATCCTGCTGGGGTCACACACACATGACACCACCTCCCTCCTGCATCCTGCTGGGTCACACACTCATGACCCCACCTCCCGTCCTGCATCCTGCTGGGGTCACACACACATGACCCCACCTCCCTTCCTGCATCCTGCTGGGGTCACACACACATGACCCCACCTCCCGTCCTGCATCCTGCTCGGGTCACACAGTCATGACCCCCACCTCCCGTCCTGCATCCTGCTGGGGTCACACACACATGACCCCACCTCCCTTCCTGCATCCTGCTGGGGTCACACACACATGACCCCACCTCCCGTCCTGCATCCTGCTGGGGTCACACACACATGACCCCACCTCCCGTCCTGCATCCTGCTGGGGTCACACACACATGACCCCACCTCCCCTCCTGCATCCTGCTGGGGTCACACACACATGACCCCACCTCCCTTCCTGCATCCAGCTGGGGTCACACACACATGACCCCACCTCCCTCCTGCATCCTGCTGGGTCACACACACATGACACCACCTCCCCTCCTGCATCCTGCTGGGGTCACACACTCATGACCACACCTCCCCTCCTGCATCCTGCTGGGGTCACACACACGTGACACCACCTCCCTCCTGCATCCTGCTGGGGTCACACACTCATGACCACACCTCCTCTCCTGCATCCTGCTGGGGTCACACACACATGACACCACCTCCCCTTCTGCATCCTGCTGGGGTCACACACTCATGACCACACCTCCCCTCCTGCATCCTGCTGGGGTCACACACACATGACCCCACCTCCCTTCCTGCATCCTGCTGGGGTCACACAGTCATGACCACACCTCCCCTCCTGCAGCCTCCTGGGGTCACACACACATGACACCACCTCCCCTCCTGCATCCTCCTGGGGTCACACACACATGACCCCACCTCCCCTCATACAGCATGCTGGGATCACACACACATGACACCACCTCCCCTCCTGCGGCCTGCTGGGGTCACACACACATGACACTACCTCCCCTCTTGCATCCTGCTGGGGTCACACGCACATGACCCCACTTCCTATCCTACAGCCTAATGGGGTCACACACACATGACACCACTTCCCCTCCTGCAGCCTGCTTGGGTCACACACACATTACCCCACCTCCCCTCCTGCAGCCTGCTGGGGTCACACACACATGACACCAACTTCTCTCCTGCAGCCTGCAGGGGTCACACACACACACGACCCCACCTCCCCTCCTGCAGCCTCCTTGGGTCACACACATGACCCCACCTCCCCTCCTGCAGCCTGCTGGGGTCACATACACATGACCCCACCTCAACTCCTGCAGCCTGCTGGGGTCACACACACATGACACCACCTCCCCTCCTGCAGCCTGCTGGAACACATACACATGACCCCCACCTACCCTCCTACAGCCTGCTGGGGTCACACACATGACCCCACCTCCCCTCCTGCAGCCTCTTGGGGTCGAACACATATGACCCCACCTCACTTCCTACAGCCTGCTGGGGTCACACATACATGACACCAATTCCCCTCCTACATCCTCCTGGGGTCACATACACATGACCCCCACCTCCCCTTCTGCAGCCTGATGGGTCACACACACATGACACCACCTCCATTCCTGCATCTTGCTGGGGTCACACACACATGACCCCACCTCCCTTCCTGCATCCTGCTGGGGTCACACACACATGACCCCACCTCCCGTCCTGCATCCTGCTGGGGTCACACACACATGACCCCACCTCCCTTCCTGCATCCTGCTGGGGTCACACACACATGACCCCACCTCCCGTCCTACATCCTGCTGGGGTCACACACACATGACACCACCTCCCCTCCTGCATCCTGCTGGGGTCACACACTCATGACCACACCTCCCCTCCTGCATCCTGCTGGGGTCACACACACGTGACACCACCTCCCCTCCTGCATCCTGCTGGGGTCACACACTCATGACCACACCTCCCCTCCTGCATCCTGCTGGGGTCACACACACATGACACCACTTCCCCTCCTGCATTCTGCTGGGGTCACACACTCATGACCACACCTCCCCTCCTGCATGGTTACCCAACTTACAGATCCTGGAATACAGTAGAGAGAGAGAGAGAGAGAGAGAGAGAGAGAGAGAGAGAGAGAGAGAGAGAGAGAGAGAGAGAGAGAGAGAGAGAGTCTGGAAACATCATCGTACAAGAGAAACCATTTTCTTTTTGTTTTTTCTTATATCTTTCCATCATAGAAAATGTCATGCACGGTGGCAACATACCACGCAGGTTAGGAAGGGCAGGAAAGTACGTGGGGAATGAAAAGAAAACGGGTTATGCTTTGGACACGAGAATTTCCAAGACACAGAGTCAATCCCCTGGCAAGAGACACGGAAATATACCCAGATTATACCCAGATTATATCCAGATTATACCCAGATTATACCCAGATTATATCCAGATTATATCCAGATTATACCCAGATTATATCCAGATTATATCCATATTATATCCAGATTATAGCCAGATTATATCCAGATTATATCCAGATTATACCTAGATTATACCCAGATTATATCCAGATTATATCCATATTATATCCAGATTATACCCAGATTATATCCAGATTATATCCAGACTATAGCCAGATTATACCCAGATTATACCTAGATTATACCCAGATTATATCCAGATTATATTCAGGTTACAACAAGATTATATCCAGATTATATCCAGATTATACCCAGATTATACCTAGATTATACCCAGATTATATCCAGATTATATCCAGATTATAGCCAGATTATAGCCAGATTATATCCAGATTATATCCAGATTATACCCAGATTATATCCAGGTTACAACAAGATTATATCCAGATTATATCCAAATTATATCCATATCATATCCAGATTATAGCCAGATTATACCCAGAGTATACCCAGATTATATCCAGATTATATCCAGTTTATACCCAGATTATATCCAGATTATATCAAGGTTTTATCCAAATAATACCTAGATTATATCCAGATTATACCTAGATTATATCCAGATTATGCACATATTATATCCAGATTATATCAAGATTATATCCAGATTATATCCAGATTATACCCAGATTTTAACCAGATTATATCCAGATTATATCCAGATACAGATTATACCCAGATTATATCCAGATTATACCCAGATTTTAACCAGATTATATCCAGATTATATCCAGATTATATTCAAATTATAGCCAGATTATACCCAGATTATATCCAGATTATACCCAGATTTTAACCAGATTATATCCAGATTATATTCAAATTATAGCCAGATTATATCCAGATTATACCCAGATTATATCCAGATTATACCCAGATTTTAACCAGATTATATCCAGATTATATCCAGATTATATTCAAATTATAGCCAGATTATATCCAGATTATACCCAGATTATATCCAGATTATAACCAGATTTTAACCAGATTGTATCCAGATTATATCCAGATTATATTCAAATTATAGCCAGATTATATCCAGATTATACCCAGATTATATCCAGATTATATCCAGATTATATTCAAATTATAGCCAGATTATATGCAGATTATACCCAGATTATATTCAGATTGGGTGATATGATGGAGAAAGATATGCTGAAAATGGTTATTTACAAATCTGGAACATTACGTCTCTGCTGTTCTCAGGAGCCGCTAGCTGGCCAGGGTACCATTGTTTACCCCCGGACGTGTTAGTAAAGGAGGAGAGGATGAGATGTGTGTGTGTGCCTCTGTCTGTGTACAAACGTAGCGAGAGCCAAGGTCAAAAACAGGTCGCCCTGAACCCTAGAGCGATGATGAGGCGGTGCGCAGGGCTGACACGAACAGCAACGTTGTTCAAGACTATATAACACAAGGGGGGGGCGGGGGGGGGAGGAGGCGTGGCGACCTCCACACAGTGACTCCTGCCACGCCTCGCATGGCTCCCTCCCTCAGGGTCGGGGGCGGGTGGGGGTACTGTCCTGCAGGGGGGGGGGGGGTCTTCATGACGGAGGGAGGAACCAGTTCAGTAAGAATGCACGACCAACAGCCACCACCACTGTGCCCTCTGCAGGCCAGCTGGGACATCCTCTCTCTCTCTCTCTCTCTCTCTCTCTCTCTCTCTCTCTCTCTCTCTCTCTCTCTCTCTCTCTCTCTCTCTCTCTCTCTCTCTCTCTCTCTCTCTCTCTCTCTCTCACCCACGGTCGATGACCCACGCCAACCTTACGTAATACCTTACCCACCAACACATGGGAGCGCACGTACGTGTGTGTGTGTGTGTGTGTGTGTGTGTGTGTGTGTGTGACACGTCTCATCCATAAGCCATGTCTTTGCTTCTCTGTGCCATGTACCCAGCCATCGGCCAGTACCCTATAGGGAGGATGAACACCTAGATTTGGCTGTGGGCTACCTGTCACGCCCAGGATTCGAACCCAAGTTGGACTCTGTGTGTGTGTGTGTGTGTGTGTGTGTGTGTGTGTGTGTGTGTGTGTGTGTGTGTGTGTGTGTGTGTGTGACTGCTCTATGTGAGTGCCGTGTCTCTCCTCACACACACACACACATACACACACACACACACACACACACACACACACCTCAGCCCACACCAGATACCCACTAATCAACCAGAGTGGAGGGGAGGATGAACACTTGGCAATGGCTTTGGGCCAAGTGCCACGCCCAGGATTCGAACCCATACGAATCCGACCCCAGGCAAGTGCGGGCTGACTCATGGTCAGTATTGCTAACCACTGCACCCTGTGTGTCTGTATGTGTGTGTGTGTGTGTATGTGTGTGTGTGTGTGTGTGTGTGTGTGTGTGTGTGTGTGTGTGTGTGTGTGTGTGTGTGTGTGTGTCAGATTGGGTTGTCTAAATGTGTGTGGATGTAACCAAGATGAGAAAAAAGAAGGGATAGGTAGTATGTTTGAGGAAAGGAACCTGGATGTTTTGGCTCTGAGTGAAACGAAGCTCAAGGGTAAAGGGGAAGAGTGGTTTGGGAATGTCTTGGGAGTAAAGTCAGGGGTTAGTGAGAGGACAAGAGCAAGGGAAGGAGTAGCATTACTCCTGAAACAGGAGTGGTGGGAGTATGTGATAGAGTGTAAGAAAGTAAACTCTAGATTGATATGGGTAAAACTGACAGTGGATGGAGAGAGATGGGTGATTATTGGTGCATGTGCACCTGGGCATGAGAAGAAAGATCATGAGAGGCAAATGTTTTGGGAGCAGCTGAATGAGTGTGTTAGTGGTTTTGATGCACGAGACCGGGTTATAGTGATGGGTGATTTGAATGCAAAGGTGAGTAATTTGGCAGTTGAGGGAATAATTGGTGTACATGGGGTGTTCATTGTTGTAAATGTAAATGGTGAAGAGCTTGTAGAAGACACAAGAGAGAAATGTAACAGTCAGTTGATATACAACGAAGAGACGTAGCTAGGACGCCATTTGGTGCTGAAAAAGGACCGGTGATTGGGAATACCTGGTTTAAAAAGAGAGACATACATAAGTATACGTATGTAAGTAGGAGAGATGGCCAGAGAGCGTTATTGGATTACGTGTTAATTGATAGGCGCGCGAAAGAGAGACTTTTGGATGTTAATTGGCTGATAGGAGCAGTTGGTTGAGACGGTGAAGATTTGTAGAGGTTTTCAAAAAAGAAAAGGAGAATGTTGGGATGAAGAGAGTGGTGAGAGTAAGTGAGCTTGGGAAGGAGGCTTGTGTGAGGAAGTATCAGCAGAGATTGAGTGAAGAATGGCAAAAGATGGGATTATGTGACATGAGAGGAGTAGATGAGGAATGGGATGTATTTAGGGAAGCGGAGATGGCTTATGCAAAAGATGCTTGTGGCATGAGAAGCGTGGGAGGTGGGCAGATTAGAAAGGGTAGTGAGTGGTGGGATGAAGAAGTAAAGTTGTTAGTAAAAAAGAAAAGAGAGGCGTTTGGACAATACTTGCAAGGAAGAGGTGAAAATGACTGGGGGGATGTATGAAAGAAAGAGGCAGGAGGTCAAGAGAAAGGTACAAGGGTTGAAAAAGGAGGCAAATGAGAGTTGGGGTGAGAGAGTATCATTAAATTTTGGGGAGAATAAAAAGATGTTCTAGAAGGAGGTAAATAAAGTGCGTAAGACAAGGGAACAAATGGAAACATCGGTAAAGGGGGCTAATGGGGAGTTGATAACAAGTAGTGGTGATGTGAGGAGATGGAGTGAGTATTTTGAAGGTTTGTTGAATGTGTCTGATGATAGAGTGGCAGATATTGCGTGTTTTGGTGGTGGTGGTGGTGGGGGGGGGGGGGGGGTGCGAAGTGAGAGGGTCAAGGGAGAATAGTTTGGTTAAGAGAGAAGTAGTGAAAGCCTTGCAGATGAAATTCGGCAAGGTATTGCAGTTGAATTTATTGAAAAATAAGGTCGACTGTGTTGTTAATTGGTTGGTAAGGATAGTTAATGTATGTATGACTCATGGTGAGGTGCCTGAGGATTGGCGGAATGCATGCATAGTGCCATTGTACAAAGGCAGAGGGGATAAAGGTGAGTGTTCAAATTACAGCGGCATATGTTTGTTGAGTATTCCTGGGAAATTATATGGGAGGGTATTGATTGAGAGGGTGAAGACATGAACAGAGCATCAGATTGGGGAAGAGCAGTGTGGTTTCAGAAGTGGTAGAGGATGTGTGGATCAGGTGTTTGCTTTGAAGAATGTATGTGAGAAATACTTAAAAAAGCAAATGGATTTGTATGTAGCATTTATGGAGCTGGAGAAGGCATATGATAGAGTTGATAGAGATGCTCTGTGGAAGGCATTAAGAATATATGGTGTGGGAGGTAAGTTGTTAGAAGCAGTGAAAAGATTTTACCAAGGATGTAAGGCATGTGTACGTGTAGGAAGAGAGGAGAGTGATTGGTTTTCAGTGAATGTCGGTTTGCAGCAGGGGTGTGTGATGTCCTGATGGTTGTTTAATTTTTCTATGGATGGGGTTGTTAGGGAGGTGAATGCAAGAGTTTTGGAAAGAGGGGCGAGTATCCAGTCTGTTGGGGATGAGAGAGCTGGGGAAGTGAGTCAGTTGTTGTTCGCTGATGATACAACGCTAGTGGCTGATTCGGGTGAGAAACTGCAGAAGCTGGTGACTGAGTTTGGTAAAGTGTGTGAAAGAAGAAAGTTGAGAGCAAATGTCAATAAGGGCAAGGTTATTAGGTACAGTAAGTTTATTAGGATGTAAGTTTGAGCAGTGAAAAATTGGAGGAAGTAAAGTGTTTTAAATTTCTGGGAGTGCCTATAGCAATGAATGGAACCACGGAAGCGGAAGTGAGTCACAGGGTGGGGGAGGGGCAAAGGCTTTGGGAGCGATGAATCATGCGTTATCTCATAGAGCTAAAATGGGTATGTTTGAAGGAATAGTGGTTCCAACAATGTTATGTGGTTGGGAGGCGTGGGCTATAGATAGAGTTGTGCGGAGGAGGGTCGGTGTATTGGAAATGAAATGTTTGAGGACAAATGTGGTGTGAGGTGGTTTGATCAAGTAAGAATGTAAGGGTAAGAGGGATGTGTCGTAATAAAAAGAGAGTGGTTGAGAGAGCAGAAGAGGGTGTGCTGAAATGGTTTGGGTACACGGAGAGAATGAGTGAGGAAAGATTGACCAAGAGGATATATGTGTCAGAGGTGGAGGGAACGAGGAGAAGCGGGAGACCAAATTGGAGGTGGAAGGGAGTGAAAAACATTTTAAGTGATCGGGGCCTGAATATACAAGAAGGTGAAAGGCGTGCAGGGAATAGAGTGAATTGGATCGATGTGGTATACCGGGGTCGACGTGCTGTCAATGGATTGAACCAAGGCATGTGAAGCGTCTGGGGTAAACCATGGAAAGCTTTGTTGGGCCTGGATGTGAAAAGGGAGCTGTGGTTTCGGTGCATTATACATGACAGCTTGAGACTGATTGTGAACGAATGTGGCCATTCTTCATCTGTTTCCTGGCGCTACCAGGCTTGACGCGGGAAACAGCGATTAAGTATAATAAGATGAAATATAGAATAACATGTATATATATATATCTACATATATACATACATATATATATATATATATATATATATATATATATATATATATATATATATATATATATATATATATATATATATATGTATATATATATATATCTTTTTTTTTTTTTTTTTTTTTGCTTTGTCGCTGTCTCCCGCGTTTGCGAGGTAGCGCAAGGAAACAGACGAAAGAAATGGCCCAACCCACCCCCATACACATGTATATACATACGTCCACACACGCAAATATACATACCTACACAGCTTTCCATGGTTTACCCCAGACGCTTCACATGCCCTGATTCAATCCACCGACAGCACGTCAACCCCGGTATACCACATCGCTCCAATTCACTCTATTCCTTGCCCTCCTTTCACCCTCCTGCATGTTCAGGCCCCGATCACACAAAATCTTCTTCACTCCATCTTTCCACCTCCAATTTGGTCTCCCTCTTCTCCTCGTTCCCTCCACCTCCGACACATATATCCTCTTGGTCAATCTTTCCTCACTCATTCTCTCCATGTGCCCAAACCATTTCAAAACACCCTCTTCTGCTCTCTCAACCACGCTCTTTTTATTTCCACACATCTCTCTTACCCTTACGTTACTTACTCGATCAAACCACCTCACACCACACATTGTCCTCAAACATCTCATTTCCAGCACATCCATCCTCCTGCGCACCACTCTATCCATAGCCCACGCCTCGCAACCATACAACATTGTTGGAAACACTATTTCTTCAAACATACCCATTTTTGCTTTCCGAGATAATGTTCTCGACTTCCACACATTCTTCAAGGCTCCCAGAATTTTCGCCCCCTCCCCCACCCTATGATCCACTTCCGCTTCCATGGTTCCATCCGCTGCCAGATCCACTCCCAGATATCTAAAACACTTCACTTCCTCCAGTTTTTCTCCATTCAAACTCACCTCCCAATTGACTTGACCCTCAACCCTACTGTACCTAATAACCTTGCTCTTATTCACATTTACTCTTAACTTTCTTCTTTCACACACTTTACCAAACTCAGTCACCAGCTTCTGCAGTTTCTCACATGAATCAGCCACCAGCGCTGAATCATCAGCGAACAACAACTGACTCACTTCCCAAGCTCTCTCATCCCCAACAGACTTCATACTTGCCCCTCTTTCCAAAACTCTTGCATTCACCTCCCTAAGAACCCCATCCATAAACAAATTAAACAACCATGGAGACATCACACACCCCTGCCGCAAACCTACATTCACTGAGAACCAATCACTTTCCTCTCTTCCTACACGTACACATGCCTTACATCCTCGATAAAAACTTTTCACTGCTTCTAACAACTTGCCTCCCACACCATATATTCTCAATACCTTCCACAGAGCACCTCTATCAACTCTACCATATGCCTTCTCCAGATCCATAAATGCTACATACAAATCCATTTGCTTTTCTAAGTATTTCTCACATACATTCTTCAAAGCAAACACCTGATCCACACATCCTCTACCACTTCTGAAACCACACTGCTCTTCCCCAATCTGATGCTCTGTACATGCTTTCACCCTCTCAATCAATACTCTCCCATACAATTTGCCAGGAATACTCAACAAACTTATACCTCTGTAATTTGAGCACTCACTCTTATCCCCTTTGCCTTTGTACAATGGCACTATGCACGCATTGCGCCAACCCTCAGGCACCTCACCATGAGTCATACATACATTAAATAACCTTACCAACCAGTCAACAATACAGTCACCCCCTTTTTTAATAAATTCCACTGCAATACCATCCAAACCTGCTGCCTTGCCGGCTTTCATCTTCCGCAAAGCTTTTACTACCTCTTCTCTGTTTACCAAATCATTTTCCCTAACCCTCGCACTTTGCACACCACCTCGACCAAAACACCCTATATCTGCCACTCTATCATCAAACACATTCAACAAACCTTCAAAATACTCACTCCATCTCCTTCTCACATCACCACTACTTGTTATCACCTCCCCATTTGCGCCCTTCACTGAAGTTCCCATTTGCTCCCTTGTCTTACGCACTTTATTTACCTCCTTCCAGAACATCTTTTTATTCTCCCTAAAATTTAATGATACTCTCTCACCCCAACTCTCATTTGCCCTTTTTTTCACCTCTTGCACCTTTCTCTTGACCTCCTGTCTTTTTCTTTTATACGTCTCCCACTCAATTTCATTTTTTCCCTGCAAAAATCGTCCAAATGCCTCTCTCTTCTCTTTCACTAATACTCTTACTTCTTCATCCCACCACTCACTACCCTTTCTAATCAACCCACCTCCCACTCTTCTCATGCCACAAGCATCTTTTGCGCAATCCATCACTGATTCCCTAAATACATCCCATTCCTCCCCCACTCCCCTTACTTCCATTGTTCTCACCTTTTTCCATTCTGTACTCAGTCTCTCCTGGTACTTCCTCACACAAGTCTCCTTCCCAAGCTCACGTACTCTCACCACCCTCTTCACCCCAACATTCACTCTTCTTTTCTGAAACCCATACAAATCTTCACTTTAGCCTCCACAAGATAATGATCAGACATCCCTCCAGTTGCACCTCTCAGCACATTAACATCCAAAAGTCTCTCTTTCGCGCGCCTGTCAATTAACACGTAATCCAATAACGCTCTCTGGCCATCTCTCCTACTTACATAAGTATACTTATGTATATCTCGCTTTTTAAACCAGGTATTCCCAATCATCAGTCCTTTTTCAGCACATAAATCTACAAGCTCTTCACCATTTCCATTTACAACACTGAACACCCCATGTATACCAATTATTCCCTCAACTGCCACATTACTCACCTTTGCATTCAAATCACCCAACACTATAACCCGGTCTCGTGCATCAAAACCACTAACACACTCATTCAGCTGCTCCCAAAACACTTGCCTCTCATGATCTTTCTTCTCATGCCCAGGTGCATATATATATATATATATATATATATATATATATATATATATATATATATATATATATATATATTATATATATATATATATATATATATATATATATATATATATATATATATATATATATATATATATATATATATTCCTATGAGTCCACGGGGAAATGAAACACGATAAGTTGCCAAGTGCACTTTCATGTGATAATCACATCATCAGAGAAGACACATGAGAGAAATGTAACAGTCAGTTGATATACAACGAAGAGACGTAGCTAGGACGCCATTTGGTAAACATTTATCTTATTCATTTATTATACTTTGTCGCTGTCTCCCGCGTTAACGAGGTAGCGCAAGGAAACAGACGAAAGAATGGCCCAACCCACCCACATACACATGTGTATACATACACGTCCACACACGCACATATACATACCTATACATCTCAACATATACATATATATACACACAGCTATACATATATACACATGTACATAATTCATACTGTCCGCCCTTATTCATTCCCATTGCCACCCCGCCACACATGAAATAACATCCCCCTCCCTCCCTCATTTGTGCGAGGTAGCACTAGGAAAAGACAGCAAAGGCCACATTCGTTCACACTCCGTCTCTAGCTGTCATGTATAATGCACCGAAACCACAGTTCCCTTTCCACATCCAGGCCCCACAAAACTTTCCATGGTTTACCCCAGACGCTTCACATGCCCTGCTTCAATCCATTGACTGCACGTCGACCCCGGTATACCACATCGTTCTAATTCACTCTATTCCTTGCACGCCTTTTACCCTCCTGCATGTTCAGGCCCCGATCACTCAAAATCTTTTTCACTCCATCCTTCCACCTCAAATTTGGTCTCCCACTTCTCCTCGTTCCCTCCACCTCCGACACATATATCCTCTTGGTCAATCTTTCCTCACTCATTCTCTCCATGTGACCAAACCATTTCAAAACACCCTCTTCTGCTCTCTCAACCACACTCTTTTTATTACCACACACACACACACACACACACACACACACACACACACACACACACACATCTATATATATATATATATATATATATATATATATATATATATATATATATATATATATATATATATATATATATATATATATATATTCTTCTTTCTTTTAAACTTTTCGCCATTTCCCGCGTTAGCGAGGTAGCATTAAGAACAGAGGACTGGGCCTTTGAGGAATACCCTCACCTGGCCCAATTCTCTGTTCCTTCTTTTGGAAAATTAAAAAAAAAAAAAAAAAAAAAACGAGAGGGGAGGATTTCCAGCCCCCCGCTCCCTCCCCTTTTAGTCGCCTTCTACGACACGCAGGGAATACGTGGGAAGTATTCTTAATCCCCTATGCCCAGGGATAATATATATATATATATATATATATATATATATATATATATATATATATATATATATATATATATATATATATATATATATATAGTATGAAAGAAGAAAGAATATATATATATATATATATATATATATATATATATATATATATATATATATATATATATATATATATATATATATATATATATATATATATATATATATATATATATATATATATATATATATATATATATATATATTCTTTCTTCTTTCATACTATTCGCCATTTCCCGCATTAGCGAGGTAGCGTTGAGAATAGAGGACTGGGCCCTTGAGGGAATATCCTCACCTGGGCCCCTTCTCTGTTCCCTCTTTTGGAAAATTAAAAAAAGAAGTGAGAGGGGAGGATTTCCAGCCCCCCGCTCCCTCCCCTTTTAGTCGCCTTCTACGACACGCAGGGAATACGTGGGAAGTATTCTTTCTCCCCTATCCCCAGGGATATATATATATATATATATATATATATATATATATATATATATATATATATATATATATATATATATATATATACCACAAAGGAGATCGGAGCTGTGGGTAGGTTAGGTCTGGGTGGGAGGCGAGTGTACCATGTATTCGTTACATAAGTGTACCACACTGTGAGGTGCGCTAGTGTACGATGGTTTCATTATATATGAGGTACGTCAGATGTACATTAGCTAGATACAGAAGTTGTTACATAATAGCAACAGATCTGGACTCAGCCGGGGTCCTGCATGTAAAGGTGTTCTGACCACAGACACAGTACAGGCTGGCTCACCACTACGGGGGACATAGAGACGAGGTAGACAACCAGCGGATAACAAAACCAACGAATAACAAAACCAACGATTAATAAACCAGCAATTAACAAAACCGGCGATTAACAAAACCAGTGAATAACAAACCAGCGGATAACAAAACCAGCGAATAACAAACCACCGGATAACAAAACCAGCGAATAACAAACCACCGGATAACAAAACCAGCGAATAACAAACCAGCGGATAACAAAACCAGTGAATAACAAACCAGCGGATAACAAAACCAGCGAATAACAAACCAGCGGATAACAAAACCAGCGAATAACAAACCACCGGATAACAAACCACCGGATAACAAAACCAGCGAATAACAAACCAGCGGATAACAAACCACCGGATAACAAAACCAGCGGATAACAAAACCAGCGAATAACAAAACCAGCGGATAACAAAACCAGCGAATAACAAACCAGCGAATAACAAAACCAGCGAATAACAAACCAGCAGATAACAAAACCAGCGAATAACAAACCAGCGGATAACAAAACCAGCGGATAACAAAACCAGCGAATAACAAACCACCGGATAACAAAACCAGCGAATAACAAACCACCGGATAACAAAACCAGCGGATAACAAACCAGCGAATAACAAAACCAGCGAATAACAAACCAGCGAATAACAAACCACCGGATAACAAAACCAGCGAATAACAAAACCAGCGAATAACAAACCAGCGAATAACAAAACCAGCGAATAACAAACCAGCGGATAACAAAACCAGCGAATAACAAACCACCGGATAACAAAACCACGCGATAACAAAACCAGCGAATAACAAACCAGCGAATAACAAACCGCGATAACAAAACCAGCGAATAACAAACCAGCGAATAACAAACCAGCGAATAACAAACCACCGGATAACAAAACCACCGATAACAAAACCAGCGAATAACAAACCAGCGAATAACAAAACCAGCGAATAACAAACCAGCGGATAACAAAACCACCGGATAACAAAACCAGCGAATAACAAACCACCGGATAACAAAACCACCGGATAACAAGACCAGCGAATAACAAACCAGCGAATAACAAAACCAGCGAATAACAAACCAGCGAATAACAAAACCAGCGAATAACAAACCACCGGATAACAAAACCACCGGATAACAAAACCAGCGAATAACAAACCAGCGAATAACAAAACCAGCGAATAACAAACTAGCGGATAACAAAACCAGCGAATAACAAAACCAGCGAATAACAAACCAGCGAATAACAAAACCAGCGGATAACAAACCACCGGATAACAAAACCAGCGAATAACAAACCAGCGGATAACAAAACCAGCGAATAACAAACCAGCGAATAACAAAACCACCGGATAACAAAACCAGCGAATAACAAACCACCGGATAACAAAACCAGCGAATAACAAACCAGCGGATAACAAAACCAGCAATAACAAACCAGCGAATAACAAAACCAGCGGATAACAAACCAGCGAATAACAAAACCAGCGAATAACAAACCAGCGGATAACAAAACCAGCGAATAACAAACCACCGGATAACAAAACCAGCGAATAACAAACCACCGGATAACAAAACCAGCGAATAACAAACCACCGGATAACAAAACCAGCGAATAACAAACCAGCGGATAACAAAACCAGCGAATAACAAACCAGCGGATAACAAAACCAGCGAATAACAAACCAGCAGATAACAAAACCAGCGGATAACAAACCAGCGGATACCAAACCAGCGGATAACAAAACCACCGGATAACAAAACCAGCGGATAACAAAACCAGCGGATAACAAAACCAGCGAATAACAAACCAGCGGATAACAAAACCAGCGAATAACAAACCAGCGAATAACAAACCAGCGGATAACAAAACCAGAAAGCTTCTTCATTCAGTCAGAGTGAAGACAGCTTCTTCATTCAGTCAGTGTGACGACAGCTTCTTCATTCAGTCAGTGTGACGACAGCTTCTTCATTCAGTCTGAGTGAAGGAAGCTTCTTCATTCAGTCAGTGTGACGACAGCTTCTTCATGCAGTCAGAGTGAAGACAGCTTCTTCATGCAGTCAGAGTGAAGACAGCTTCTTCATTCAGTCAGAGTGAAGACAGCTTCTTCATTCAGTCAGTGTGACGACAGCTTCTTCATTCAGTCTGAGTGAAGGAAGCTTCTTCATTCAGTCAGTGTGACGACAGCTTCTTCATGCAGTCAGAGTGAAGACAGCTTCTTCATTCAGTCAGAGTGAAGACAGCTTCATCATTCAGTCAGTGTAAAGACAGCTTCATCATTCAGTCTGAGTGAAGGCAGCTTCTTCATTCAGCCAGAGTGAAGAGAGCTTCTTCATTCAGTCAGAGAAAAGACAGCTTCATTATTCAGTCTGAGTGAAGGCAGCTTCTTCATTCAGCCAGAGTGAAGACAGCCTCTTCATTCAGCCAGAGTGAAGACAGCTTCATCATTCAGTCAGAGTAAAGACAGCTTCTTCATTCAGTCAGAGTGAAGACAGCTTCTTCATTCAGTCAGAGTGAAGACAGCTTCTTCATTCAGTCAGAGTGAAGACAGCTTCATCATTCAGTCTGAGTGAAGGAAGCTTCTTCATTCAGTCAGTGGAAGACAGCTTCTTTATGCAGTCAGGGTGAAGACAGTTTCTTCATTCAGCCAGAGTGCAGACAGCTTCTTCATTCAGCCAGAGTAAAGACACCTTCATTCAGTCGGAGTGAAGAAAGTTTCTTCATTCAGAATGAAGGCAGCTTCTTCATTCAGTCAGAGTGAAGACAAATTCAGTCAGAGTGAAGGCAACCTCTTCTTTCAGTCAGAGTGAAGAAAGCTTCATCATTCAGTCAGAGTGAAGACGGCTTCTTCACTCAGTAAGAGTGAAGACAGCCCCTTCATTCAGTCAGAGGGAAGAGAGCTTCTTCATTCAGAGTGAAGGCAACTTCTTCATTCAGTCAGAGTGAAGAGAGCTTTTTCATTCAGTCAGAATGAAGACAGTCTCTTCATTCAGTCAGTGTAAAGACACCTTCTTCATTCAGCCAGTGGGAAGACAGCTTCTTCATTCAGTCAGAGTGGAGTGAGCTTCTTCATTCATTCAGTGTGAAGGCAGCTTCTTCATTCAGTCAGTGTGAAGGCAGCTTCTTTATTCAGTCAGTGTGAAGACAGCTTATTCATTCAGTCAGACTGAAGATAGCTTCTTCATTCAGTCTGAGTGAAGACAGCTTCTTTATCTAGTCAGTGTGAAGGCAGCTTTTTCATTCAGTCAGTGCGAGGGCAGCTTCTTTATTCAGTCAGAGTGAAAATAGCTTCTTCATTCAGCTGACTAAAGACACCTTCTTCATTCAGAGTGAAGGCAGCTTCTTCATTCAGTCGGTGTGAAGACAGCTTCTTTCAGTCAGAGTGAAGACAGCTTCTACATTCAGAGTGAAGGCAGCTTCTTCATTCAATCAGGGTGAAGGCAGCTTCTTCATTCAGTCAAAGCGAAGACAACTTCTTCATTAAGTCAGAGTGAAGACAGCTTCTTCATTCAGTCAGAGTGAAGATAGCTTCTTCATTCAGTCTGAGTGAAGACAGCTTCTTCATTCAGAGTGAAGGGAGCTTCTTCATTCAATCAGTGTGAAGACACTTTCTTTTAAAGTAAAGACAGCTTCTTCATTCAGTCGGAGTGAAGGCAACTTCTTCATTCAGTCCGAATGAAGACAGCCTCTTCATTCAGTCAGAGCAAAGATAGCTTCTTAATTCAGTCTGAGTGAAGGCAGCTTCTTCACTTAGACAGAGTGAAGGCAGCTTCTTCATTCAGTTAGAGTGAAGGCAACTTCATTCAGTCAGAGTGAAGGCAGCTTCTTCATTCAGAGTGAAAAAAGCTTCTTCATTCAGTCAGAGTGAGGACAGCTTTTTCATTCTGTCAGAGTAAAGGCAGCTTCTTCATTCAGTCAGAGTGAAGAGACCTTCTTCATTCAGTCTGAGTGAAGACAACTTCTTCATTCAGTCAGTTTGAAGACAGCTTCTTCATTCAGTCAGAGTGGAGACTATTTTTCCATTCAGTCAGAGTGAAGACACCTTCATTCAGTCAGAGTGAAGACAGCCTCTTCATTCAGTCAGGGTGAAGACAGCTTCTTTCAGTCAAAGTAAAGACAGCTTCTTCATTCAGTCAGAGTGAAGACAGCTTCTTCATTCAGTCTGAGTGAACTCAGCTTCTTCATTCAGTCAGAGTGAAGGCAGCTTCTTCATACAATTAGAGTGAAGGCAACTTCATTCAGTCAGAGTGAAGGTACCTTCATCATTCAGTCAGAGTGAAGGCAGCTTCTTTATTCAGTCAGAGTGAAGAGAGCTTTTTCATTCAGTCAGACTGAAGACTGCTTCTTCATTCAGTTCGAGTGAAGACAGGGTCCTCATTAAGAGTGAAGATAGCCTCTTCATTCAGAGTGAAGACAGCTTCTTCATTCACTCAGAGTGAAGATAGCTTCTTCATTCAGTCAAAGTGAAGACTCCTTCTTCATTCAGTCCGTGTGAAGAGAGCTCTTCATTCAGTCAGTGTAGACAGCCTTTTCATTCAGTCAGAGTGAAGGTAGCTTCTTCATTCAGTCAGTGTGAAGGCAGCTTCTTCATTCAGTCAGTGGGAAGACAGCTTCTTTTATCAGTAAGAGTGAAGACAGCTTCTTCATTCAGTCAGAGTGAAGACAACTTCTTCATTCAATCAGTGTGAAGGCAGCTTCTTCATTCAGTCAGAGTGAAGATAGCTTCTTTATTCAGTCTGAGTGAAGGCAGCTTCTTCATTCGGTCAGTGTGAAGGCAGCTTCTTTATTCAGTCAGAGTGAAGACAGCTTCTTCATTCAGTCAGAGTGAAGATAGCTTCTTCATTCAGTCTGAGTGAAGACAGCTTCTTCATTCAGAGTGAAGGCACCTTCTTCATTTAGTCAGTGTGAAGACAGCTTCTTTCATTCAGAGTGAAGACTGCCTCTTCATTCAGTCTTCATTCAGTCAGGTTGAAGACAGCGCTTCATTCAGAGTGAAGACAGCTTCTTCTTCATTCAGAGTGAAGATAGCTTCTTCATTCACTCTGTGTGAAGACAGCTTCTTCTTCATTCAGAGTGAAGATAGCTTCTTCATTCACTCTGAGTGAAGACAGCTTCTTCCTTCAGAATGAAGGCAGCTTCTTCATTCAGTCAGTATGAAGACAGCTTTTTTCAGTCAGAGTTAAGGCAACCTCTTCATTCAGTCAGTGTGAAGACAGCTTCTTCTTCAGTCAGAGTGAAGACAGCATCTTCATTCAGTCAGGGTGAAGACAGCTTCTTCATTCAGTCAGAATGTATGCAGCCTTTTCATTCAGTCAGAGTGAAGACAGCTTCTTCATTCAGTTAGAGTGAAGACTGCTTCTTCATTCAGTCAGAGTGAAGACACCTTCTTCATTCAGCCAGAGTGAAGAGAGCTTCTTCATTCAGTCACAGTGAAGACAGCCTCTTCATTCAGTCAGAGTGAAGGTAGCTTCTTCATTCAGTCATTGTGAAGGCAGCTTCTTCATTCAGTCAGTGGGAAGACAGCTTCTTCAATCAGTCAGTAGGAAGACAGCTTCTTCATTCAGTCAGAGTGAAGAGAGCTTCTTCATTCATTCATTGTGAAGGCAGCTTCTTCATTCAGTCAGTGTGAAGGCAGCTTCTTTATTCAGCAAGAGTGAAGCCAGCTTCTTCATTCAGTCAGTGTGAAGACAGCTTCTTCAGTCAGTCAGTTTGAAGCAGCTTCTTCATTCAGTCAGAGTGAAGATAAATTCTTCATTTAGTCAGATTGAACACACCTTCTACATTCAGTCAGTGTGAAGACAGCTTCTTCATTCAGTCAGGTGAAGAGACCTTCATTCAGTCAGAGTGAAGAGACCTTCATTCAGTCAGAGCGAAGACACATTCTTCATTGAGAGTGAAGATAGAAAACAAGAGAGAATGAATTATGAGATTACTGAATCAGTTGTTCGCTGATGATACAGCGCTGGTGGCTGATTCGGGTGAGAAACTGCAGAAGCTGGTGATTAAGTTTGGTAAAGTGTGTGTGAAAGAAATGACTTGAGAGTAAATGTGAATAAGGACAAGGTTATTAGGTTCAGTAGGGTTGAGGGACATATTGATTGGGAGGTGAGTTTGAATACAGAAAAACTGGAGGAAGAGAAGTATTTTAGATATCTGGGAGTGGATTTAGCAGCGGATGGAACCATGGAAGCAGAAGTGAGTCACGGGGGGGAGAGGGGGGTGCGACGAAGGTTCTGGGAGCGTTGAAGAATGTGTGGAAGTCGAGAACGTTATCTCGGAGAGCAAAATGGGTATGTTTGAAGGAATAGTGGTTCCAACAATGTTATATGGTTGCGAGGCGTGGGCTATAGATAAGTTTGTGCGGACGAAGGTGGATGTGTTGGATATGAGATGTTTGAGGACAATATGTGGTTTGAGGTGGTTTGATCCGAGTAAGTAATAAAAGGGGAAGATAGATGTGTGGTAATAAAAAGAATGTGGTTGAGAGAGCAGAAGAGGGTGTTTTGAAATGGTTTGGTCACATGGAGAGAATGAGTGAGGAAAAATTGACAAAGAGGATATATGTGTCAGAGGTGGAGGGAACGAGGAGAAGTGGGAAACCAAATTGGAGGTGGAAGGATGGAGTAAAAAAGATTTTGATCGATCGGGGCTTGAACATACAGGAGGGTGAGAGGCGTGCAAGGAATAGAGTGAATTGGAACGAAGTGGTATACAGGGATCGACGTGCTGTCAATGGATTGAACTAGGGCATGTGAAGCGTTTGGGGTAAACCATGGAAAGTTTTGTGGGGCCTGGATGTGGAAAGGGAGCTGTGGTTTCGGTGCATTACACATGACAGTTAGAAACTGAGTGTGAACGAATGTGGTCTTTGTTGTCTTTTCCTGTGTGGCGGGGTGGCGGCAGGAATGGATGAACGCAGCATATATATGTGTATATATGTGTATGTCTGTCTGTATGTATACGTTGAAATGTATAGGTATAGGTTGGGCCATTCTTTCGTCTGTTTCCTTCCGCTACCTCACTAACGCGGGAGACAGTGTCAAAGTATGATAAGAAATACAAAAAATATATATAGTAAATGGAAATGGTGAAGTTTGTGGATTTGTGTGCTGAAAAATGACTGCTGATTGAGAATACCTGGTTTAAAAAGAGAGATATACATAAGTATACGTATGTGAGTCGGAGAGGTGGTCAGAGGGCGTTTTTGGACTGCGTATATATAGGTGCGTTTAAGAGAGACTTTTGGATGTTAATGTGCTGAGAGGTGCAACTGGAGGGATGTCTGATCATTATCTTGTGGAGGCGAAGGTGAAGATTTGTAGAGGTTTTCAAAAAAGAAGAGAGAATGTTGGGGTGAAGAGAGTGGTGAGAGTAAGTGAGCTTGGGAAGGAGACTTGTGTGAGGAAGTACCAGGAGAGACTGAGTGCAGAATGGAAAAAGGTGAGAACAAAGGATGTAAGGGGAGTGGGGGAAGCAGTGATGGCTTGCGCAAAAGATGCTTGCGGCATGAGAAGCGTGGGAGGTGGGCAGATTAGAAAGGGTAGTGAGTAAGGGTAGTGGTAAGATTATTAGTGAAAGAGAAGAGAGAGGCATTTGGACGATTTTTGCAAGGGCATACTGCAAATGATTGGGAGATGTATAAAAGAAAGAGGCAGGAGGTCAAGAGAAAGTTGCAAGAGGTGAAAAAGAGGGCGAATGAGAGTTGGGGTGAGAGAGTATCATTAAATTTTAGGGAGAATAAAAAAAATGTTTTGGATGGAGCTTAATAAAGTGCTTAAGGCAAGAGAACAAATGGGAACATCGGTGAAGGGGGGCTAATGGGGAGGTAATAACAAGTAGTGGTGATGTGAGGAGATGGAGTGAGTATTTTGAAGGTATGTTGAATGTGTTAGATGATAGAGTGGCAGATACAGGGTGTTTTGGTCGAGGTGATGTTCGAAGTGAGAGGGTTAGGGAGAATGATTTGGTAAACAGAGAAGAAGTAGTATAGGCTTTGCGGAAGATGAAAGCAGGCAAGGCAGCGCGTTTGGAGGGTATTGCAGTGGAATTTATTAAAAAAGGGTGTAGTTGTGTTGTTGACTGGTTGGTAAGGCTATCTAATGCATGTATAACTCAAGAGGAGGTGCCTGAGGATTGGCGGAATGCATGCATAGTGCCACTGTACAAAAGCAAAGGGGATAAAGGTGAGTGCTGAAATTACAGAGGTAAAAAATTGTTGAGTATTCCGGGGAAATTATACAAGAGGGTATTGATTGTGAGGGTGAAAGCATGTACAGAGCATTAGATTGGGGAAGAGCAGTGTGGTTTCAGAAGTGGTAGAGGATGTGTGGATCAGGTGTTTGCTTTGAAGAATGTGTGTGAGAAATACTTAGAAAAGCAAATGGATTTGTATGTAGCATTTATGGATCTGGAGAAGGCATATGATAGAGTTGATAGAGATGCTCTGTGGAAGGTATTAAGAATATACGGTGTGGGAGGTAAGTTGTTAGAAACAGTGAAAAGTTTTTTATCTAGGATGTAATGCATGTGTACGTGTAGGAAGAGAGGAAAGTGACTAGTTCTCAGTGAATGTCAGTTTGTGGCAGGGGTGTGTGATGTATCCATGGTTGTTTAATTTGTTTATGGATGGGGTTGTTAGGGAGGTGAATGCAAAAGTTTTGGAAAGAGGGGCAAGTATGCAGTCTGTTGTGGATGAGAGGGCTTGAGAAGTGAGTCAGTTGTTGTTCGCTGATGATACAGCGCTGGTGGCTGATTCGGGGGAGGAACTGCAGAAGCTGGTGACTGAGTTTGGTAAAGTGTGTGAAAGAAGAAAGCTGAGAGTAAATGTGGATAAGAGCAAGTTTATCAGGTACAGTAGGGTTGAGGGACAAGTCAATTGGGAGGTAAGTTTGAATTGAGAAAAATTGGAGGAAGTGAAGTGCTTTAGATATGTGGGAGTGGATTTGGCAGCGGATGGAACCATGGAAGCGGAAGTGAATCATAGGGTGGGGGAGGGGGCGAAAGTTCTGGGAGCGTTGAAAAAATGTGTCGAAGGCGAGTACATTATCTCGGAAAGCAAAAATGGGTATGTTTGAAGGTATAGTGGTTCCAACAATGATATATGGTTGCGAGGCGTGGGCTATAGATAGAGTTGCGCGGAGGAGGGTGGATGTCTTGGAAATGAGATGTTTGAGGACAATGTGTGGTGTAAGGTGGTTTGATCGAGTAAGTAATAAAAGGGGAAGAGAGATGTGTGGTAATAAAGAGATTGTGGTTGAGAGAGCAGAAGAGGGTGTGCTGAAATGGTTTGGTCACATGGAGAGAATGAGTGAGGAAAGATTGACAAAGAGGATATATGTGTCAGATGGGGAGGGAACGAGGAGAAGTGGGAGACCAAACTGGAGGTGGAAGGATGGAGTAAAAAAGATTTTGAGCGATCGGGGCTTGAACATACAGGAGGGTGAAAAGCGTGCAAGGAATAGAGTGAATTGGAACGATGTGGTATACCGGGGTCGACGTGCTGTCAATGGATTGAACCAGGGCATGTGAAGCGTCTGAGGTAAACCATGGAAAGTTTTGTGGGGCCTGGATATGGAAAGGGAGCTGTGGTTTCAGTGCATTATACACGACGGCTAGAGACTGAGTGTGAACGTATGTGGCCTTTGTTGTCTTTTCCTAGCGCTACCACGCGCGCATGACGGGGGGAGGGCGGGGGGGGGGGGGGGCGTATTTCATGTGTGGCTGGGTGGCGGCGGGAATGGATAAAGGCAACAAGTATGAATTACGTACATGTGTATATGTGTATATGTCTGTGTATTTTTATATATTTATACGTTGAAATGCATAGGTATGTATATGTGCGTGTGTGGACATGTATGTATATACATGAGTATGTGGGTAGGTTGGGCCATTTTTTCGTCTGTTTCCTTGCGCTCCCTCGCTAACCCGGGAGACAGCGACAAAGAATAAAAAAAAATAAATCAAATATATATATATATATATATATATATATATATATATATATATATATATATATATATATATATATATATATATATATATATATATATATATATTGTTGGAAATGATCACAACTTTGCGCGTGATCAAGTATATTCTTCAGAGTCCACTGGGAAAATGAAACGCGATAAGTTTTCAAGTGCACATTCGTGTAATAATCACATCATCAGAGGAGACGCAAGAGAGAAATATAACAGTCAGTTGATATACAACGAAGAGACGTAGCTAGGACGCCATTTGGTAAACATGCGATTGTCCAAGACAGACAACGAGCGTATCAAAAACTTATTGTTTTACAAAATTTATCAACAATAAAGTTATCCAATTCGCACAAACCATCACTAATATCAAGATTATAATTCTTTGTGTATTTGATAATAGAAGATTCAATGATATTTCTCTTGGTAATAGAGTTAGAGTTAGTAACTGAGATGGCATTACTCCAGTCAATACAATGATCATAGTTTTTAACGTGATTAAGCAAGGCATTTGAGTCTTGTCCCGTTCTTATACTATATTTATGTTGCTTAAGTCTAAAAAGAAAGATCCTTACCAGTCTGCCCAACATAAAACTTATCACAGTTTCCACATGGCACTTTATAGATGCATCCAAGAGAATTTTTTGGTGAATTCCTGATTAAGATATTCATTATCGTATTATTGTTGCTGAAGGCAACATTTACATTAAAGGATTTAAGCAACATGGGAAGTAAAGTAAAATTATTACTAAAAAGGAGAACTAAAAGATTCTTGGCGTCAATGGGAGGTTTGGGCTCAACTCTATAAAATGATTTCTTTGCTAACTTAAGGGATTTATCAATGAAAGATCTAGGGTAATTTAACTTAGATTCAATAGAATATATCTTCTCAAATTCATCATCAATAAACTCTGGACTGCAAATACGTAATGCCCTTTTTGCAGTCCAAACTATGATCATTGTATTGACTGGAGTAACGCCATCTCAGTTATTAACTTGAACTCCAGTACCACGGGAAATATCATTGAATCTTCTATCATTGAATACAAAAAGAATCATAATCTTAATGTTAGTGATGACTTTATTGTTGATAAAACTTGTAAAATGATAAGCTTATACCACGCTCGTTGTCTATCTTGGACAATCACATGTTTACCAAATGGCGTCCTAGCTACGTCTCTTCGTTGTATATGAACTGACTGTTATATTTCTCTCTTGTGTCTCCCATGATGATGTGATTATTACATGAAAGTGCACTTGGGATCTTGTCGTGTTTCATTTTCCCCCGTGGACTCTTAAGAATATATATATATATATATATATATATATATATATATATATATATATATATATATATATATATATATATATATAAGAAGGTAAGATAAAAACAGTGTCTGACTGCGAGGCAAGAGTCGAAAGTCTATACCCGAGACATATAACGTCGCCAGAATCCATATGACCTGCCACCTGGTGTCGAGGAGGCACATTAAGCTCAGCGTGAGGATAAGGAAGGGCAAGTATGTGTCGAAACCAGGCGAGGCCTTCCCTCACCACACGAGTGGCTGAACACAAACCTGGACGCTTGTGCTACAGGGGAACACATGCTCACTCAACCCTGATGTTACCTGGCTCAGGCTACACACACACACACACACACACACACACACGCGAGTACAAACACGGTACATATACACAAGGTTAAGGGACGGGGCAACACAAGGGTAAAACTCTCTCCCACCGTGACACACAAATAACACTCATATTGACCACCAGGAAAGTGGAATGAGGAGCATTGTTTGGTCTCCTGGAAAGTGCCACATTCAAGGTGCCAGAACCCTCATGGCTCCATGTGAGAGATGAGTTATGAGATATTCATGAGTGAACTGGGAGGTTTGGCTCCTCTGGCCGCGGTATAATCTGTCCCAAAAGTCAAACTGGAAAGAGGTTGATGGGTTCGTTAATCATCGAGATCGCTGCTCGAATGACATCGAAGTCGGCCACATTAAGCGTCCCCCGTGTAGCGAGATGGATGACCCACTTGTGAGTGTTATATTTTTCTATCTCTTCTTAAGCCAGGGTGAAGCTGCAGCAGTGAGTGTTATCATGTGGTGGTGAAGGCAAGACACCGCTAACCCACCGGTGAGTCAGGCAGGGGGACCACACGGTGTCACAAGACGCGCGGAACCTGAAGGTGACGAGAGCGAGAGACATTGCCAAGTTACTGGGCGTCCCCCATCAAATGACCCCCTTCACTTTCCTCCTTCCCCTTGAGCAACCTTTACTTTCCTCCTTCCCCTTGAGCAACCTTCACTTTCCTCCTTCCCCTTGAGCAACCTTCACTTTCCTCCTTCCCCTTGAGCAACCTTCACTTTCCTCCTTCCCCTTGAGCAACCTTCACTTTCCTCCTTCCCCTTGAGCACCCTTCACTTTCCTCCTTCCCCTTGAGCAACCTTCACTTTCCTCCTTCCCCTTGAGCAACCTTCACTTTCCTCCTTCCCCTTGAGCAACCTTCACTTTCCTCCTTCCCCTTGAGCAACCTTCACTTTCCTCCTTCCCCTTGAGCAACCTTCACTTTCCTCCTTCCCCTTGAGCAACCTTCACTTTCCTCCTTCCCCTTGAGCAACCTTCACTTTCCTCCCTCCCCTTGAGCAACCTTCACTTTCCTCCTTCCCCTTGAGCAACCTTCACTTTCCTCCTTCCCCTTGAGTAACCTTCACTTTCCTCCGTCCCCTTGAGCAACCTTCACTTTCCTCCTTCCCCTTGAGCAACCTTCACTTTCCTCCTTCCCTTTGAGCAACCTTCATTTTCCGCCTTCCCCTTAGGCAACCTTCACTTTCCTCCTTCCCTTTGAGAAACCTTCACTTTCCTCCTTTCCCTTAAGCAACCTTCACTTTCCTCCTTCCCCTTGAGCAACCATTACTTTCCTCCTTCCCCTTGAGCAACCTTCACTTTCCTCCTTCCCCTTGAGCAACCTTCACTTTCCTCCTTCCCCTTGAGCAACCTTCACTTTCCTCCTTCCCCTTGAGTAACCTTCACTTTCCTCCTTCCCCTTGAGCAACCTTCACTTTCCTCCGTCCCCTTGAGCAACCTTCACTTTCCTCCTTCCCATTGAGCAACCTTCACTTTCCTCCTTCCCCTTGAGCAACCTTCACTTTCCTCCTTCCCCTTGAGCAACCTTCACTTGCCTCCTTCCCACTGAGCAACCTTCACTTTCCTCCTTCCCATTAAGCAACCTTCACTTTCCTCCGTCCAACTGAGCAACCATCACTTTCCTCCTTCCCCTTGAGCAACCATCACTTTCCTCCTTCCCCTTGAGCAACCATCACTTTCCTCCGTCCCTTTGAGCATCCTTCACTTTCCTCCTTCCCCTTAAGCAACCTTCACTTTCCTACGTCCTATTGAGCAACCTTCACTTTCCTCCTTCCCCTTGAGCAACCTTCACTTTCCTCCTTCCCCTTGAGCAACCTTCACTTTCCTCCTTCCCCTTGAGCAACCTTCACTTTCCTCCTTCCCCTTGAGCAACCTTCACTTTCCTCCTTCCCCTTGAGCAACCTTCACTTTCCTCCTTCCCCTTGAGCAACCTTCACTTTCCTCCTTCCCCTTGAGCAACCTTCACTTTCCTCCTTCCCCTTGAGCAACCTCACGTGAGGGGAAGGACACTCAGTGTCAGACAGGAGGGGTCTGGGTGTCACTCTTGCTGGAGAGGAAGGAAGCTGGGGACGCCGCAGGACTGCTGGCGGTGTGTTGCCGGAGGTGCGGAGGGCGACGCCCTGTGCAGATGGAGGACTTCAGCCAAGAGAGAGAGAGAGAGAGAGAGAGAGAGAGAGAGAGAATATATATATATATATATATATATATATATATATATATATATATATATATATATATATATATATATATATATATATATATATTTTTTTTTTTTTTTTTTTTTTTTTTTATACTTTGTCGCTGTCTCCCGCGTTTGCGAGGTAGCGCAAGGAAACAGACGAAAGAAATGGCCCAACCCCCCCCCCCCCATACACATGTACATACACACGTCCACACACGCAAATATACATACCTACACAGCTTTCCATGGTTTACCCCAGACGCTTCACATGCCTTGCTTCAATCCACTGACAGCACGTCAACCCCTGTATACCACATGACTCCAATTCACTCTATTTCTTGCCCTCCTTTCACCCTCCTGCATGTTCAGGCCCCGATCACACAAAATCTTTTTCACTCCATCTTTCCACCTCCAATTTGGTCTCCCTCTTCTCCTCGTTCCCTCCACCTCCGACACATATATCCTCTTGGTCAATCTCTCCTCACTCATTCTCTCCATGTGCCCAAACCATTTCAAAACACCCTCTTCTGCTCTCTCAACCACGCTCTTTTTATTTCCACACATCTCTCTTACCCTTACGTTACTTACTCGATCAAACCACCTCACACCACACATTGTCCTCAAACATCTCATTTCCAGCACATCCATCCTCCTGCGCACATCTCTATCCATAGCCCACGCCTCGCAACCATACAGCATTGTTGGAACCACTATTCCCTCAAACATACCCATTTTTGCTTTCCGAGATAATGTTCTCGACTTCCACACATTTTTCAAGGCTCCCAAAATTTTCGCCCCCTCCCCCACCCTATGATCCACTTCCGCTTCCATGGTTCCATCCGCTGACAGATCCACTCCCAGATATCTAAAACACTTCACTTCCTCCAGTTTTTCTCCATTCAAACTCACCTCCCAATTGACTTGACCCTCACCCCTACTGTACCTAATAACCTTGCTCTTATTCACATTTACTCTCAACTTTCTTCTTCCACACACTTTACCAAACTCAGTCACCAGCTTCTGCAGTTTCTCACATGAATCAGCCACCAGCGCTGTATCATCAGCGAACAACAATTGACTCACTTCCCAAGCTCTCTCATCCCCAACAGACTTCATACTTGCCCCTCTTTCCAGGACTCTTGCATTTACCTCCTTTACAACCCCATCCATAAACAAATTAAACAACCATGGAGACATCACACACCCCTGCCGCAAACCTACATTCACTGAGAACCAATCACTTTCCTCTCTTCCTACACGTACACATGCCTTACATCCTCGATAAAAACTTTTCACTGCTTCTAACAACTTGCCTCCCACACCATATATTCTTAATACCTTCCACAGAGCATCTCTATCAACTCTATCATATGCCTTCTCCAGATCCATAAATGCTACATACAAATCCATTTGCTTTTCTAAGTATTTCTCACATACATTCTTCAAAGCAAACACCTGATCCACACATCCTCTACCACTTCTGAAACCGCACTGCTCTTCCCCAATCTGATGCTCTGTACATGCCTTCACCCTCTCCATCAATACCCTCCCATATAATTTACCAGGAATACTCAACAAACTTATACCTCTGTAATTTGAGCACTCACTCTTATCCCCTTTGCCTTTGTACAATGGCACTATGCACGCATTCCGCCAATCCTCAGGCACCTCACCATGAGTCATACATACATTAAATAACCTTACCAACCAGTCAACAATACAGTCACCCCCTTTCTTAATAAATTCCACTGCAATACCATCCAAACCTGCTGCCTTGCCGGCTTTCATCTTCCGCAAAGCTTTTACTACCTCTTCTCTGTTTACCAAATCATTTTCCCTAACCCTCTCACTTTGCACACCACCTCGACCAAAACACCCTATATCTGCCACTCTGTCATCAGACACATTCAACAAACCTTCAAAATACTCATTCCATATATATATATATCTTTTTTCTTCTTTTAAACTATTCGCCATTTCCCGCGTTAGCGAGGTAGCGTTAGGAACAGAGGACTGGGCCTTTTTTGGAATATCCTCACCTGGCCCCCTCTGTTCCTTCTTTTGGAAAATTTAAAAAAAAAGAGAGGGGAGGATTTCCAGCCCCCCGCTCCCTCCCCTTTTAGTCGCCTTCTACGACACGCAGGGAATACGTGGGAAGTATTCTTAATCCCTTATCTCCAGGGTGAGAGAGTATCATTAAATTTTAGGGAGAATAAAAAGATGTTCTGGAAGGAGGTAAATAAAGTGCGTAAGACAAGGGAGCAAATGGGAACTTCAGTGAAGGGCGCAAATGGGGAGGTGATAACAAGTAGTGGTGATGTGAGAAGGAGATGGAGTGAGTATTTCGAAGGTTTGTTGAATATGTTTGATGATAGAGTGGCAGATATAGGGTGTTTTGGTCGAGGTGGTGTGCAAAGTGAGAGGGTTAGGGAAAATGATTTGGTAAACAGAGAAGAGGTAGTGAAAGCTTTGCGGAAGATGAAAGCCGGCAAGGCAGCAGGTTTGGATGGTATTGCAGTGGAATTTATTAAAAAAGGGGGTGACTGTATTGTTGACTGGTTGGTAAGGTTATTTAATGTATGTATGACTCATGGTGAGGTGCCTGAGGATTGGCGGAATGCGTGCATAGTGCCATTGTACAAAGGCAAAGGGGATAAGAGTGAGTGCTCAAATTACAGAGGTATAAGTTTGTTGAGTATTCCTGGTAAATTATATGGGAGGGTATTGATTGAGAGGGTGAAGGCATGTACAGAGCATCAGATTGGGGAAGAGCAGTGTGGTTTCAGAAGTGGTAGAGGATGTGTGGATCAGGTGTTTGCTTTGAAGAATGTATGTGAGAAATACTTAGAAAAGCAAATGGATTTGTATGTAGCATTTATGGATCTGGAGAAGGCATATGATAGAGTTGATAGAGATGCTCTGTGGAAGGTATTAAGAATATATGGTGTGGGAGGCAAGTTGTTAGAAGCAGTGAAAAGTTTTTATCGAGGATGTAAGGCATGTGTACGTGTAGGAAGAGAGGAAAGTGATTGGTTCTCAGTGAATGTAGGTTTGCGGCAGGGGTGTGTGATGTCTCCATGGTTGTTTAATTTGTTTATGGATGGGGTTGTTAGGGAGGTAAATGCAAGAGTTTTGGAAAGAGGGGCAAGTATGAAGTCTGTTGGGGATGAGAGAGCTTGGGAAGTGAGTCAGTTGTTGTTCGCTGATGACACAGCGCTGGTGGCTGATTCATGTGAGAAACTGCAGAAGCTGGTGACTGAGTTTGGTAAAGTGTGTGGAAGAAGAAAGTTAAGAGTAAATGTGAATAAGAGCAAGGTTATTAGGTACAGTAGGGCTGAGGGTCAAGTCAATTAGGAGGTGAGTTTGAATGGAGAAAAACTGGAGGAAGTGAAGTGTTTTAGATATCTGGGAGTGGACCTGGCAGCGGATGGAACCATGGAAGCGGAAGTGATCATAGGGTGGGGGAGGGGGCGAAAATTCTGGGGGCCTTGAAGAATGTGTGGAAGTCGAGAACATTATCTCGGAAAGCAAAAATGGGTATGTTTGAAGGAATAGTGGTTCCAACAATGTTGTATGGTTGCGAGGCGTGGGCTATGGATAGAGTTGTGCGCAGGAGGATGGATGTGCTGGAAATGAGATGTTTGAGGACAATGTGTGGTGTGAGGTGGTTTGATCGAGTGAGTAACGTAAGGGTAAGAGAGATGTGTGGAAATAAAAAGAGCGTGGTTGAGAGAGCAGAAGAGGGTGTTTTGAAGTGGTTTGGGCACATGGAGAGGATGAGTGAGGAAAGATTGACCAAGAGGATATATGTGTCGGAGGTGGAGGGAACAGGAGAAGGGGGAGACCAAATTGGAGGTGGAAAGGGAGTGAAAAAGATTTGTGTGATCGGGGCCTGACATGCAGAGGGTGAAAGGAGGGAAGGAATAGAGTGAATTGACGATTGGTTACGGGGTGACGGCTGTCAGGATTGAATCAAGCATGGAAGCGTCAGGGGTAAACCTGGAAGCTGTGTTTAGGATATTTGCGTGTGTGCGTATGTATATTCATGGTAGGGGGTGGGTTATTTCTTTGTGTTTTTCGCTATCCAAAGGACAGAATATAAAAAATATAATTATATATTATATTTTTATATTTTATATATTATTAATATATATATATATATATATATAAAATATATAAGGCTGCGAGTCGTCCTTTACAGGTTGTCTGTTCACAGCCATCGTCGGTCACAAAATGAGAGGAAGGAACCTGAAACAAAGTTGGGAGAGTCTGGACCTGACTGGACGAACCGCCGGGTGACCTCTTGACGTGTACAGTAGTTGCAGGACTGTGATAGCATTGTTACAGATTTGGGTTTCCCCCCAGTGATGTACTACGGTTGTGTGAATCAAGGACCATGGAAAGAAACGTCGCAGGTGGTAAGTGTTCCCGCATGTTAGGAGAGATTGCTCATAACTTTTAAGATGGAGTAAATGTTATAGTTGTGTACTGGAGTGATAGTTTAACATGGTGGTATTTGACAGTAAATAGTGAAATTGAATGACTGCTAGCTTGACATGAAGCTTTCTTTTGAAATGGATCAAAGGGAGCATTTTTCAAAGTATGAGATGAAAAAAAAAGTTGTTATTTCATATGTACTGGAAAGTTAGTAGTATAAACTTTTGGTATGTAAGGCTTTATTATGGCGGATGAATATACTACACTATTATCAAGATATTTACTTTTGTTAAAAAGAATTGTGGAACATCTAAGCAATATTCATGTTTTCTATCAGGGCGAATAAGAGGTGGACTAGGGTAATTATTAGTGTTAAATGATGAAAACTATATTGACGATGGTAAATAACATCATGAATTTCCCTTTTCCATAGCCAAGTGAACCATTTATGCAATCAATGTTATTTTATTCAGCTAGGGAGGTAGTTTGTCTAATATTTCTACAATTTCATATGCAAGAGGGGATGAAAGCATTGTTGGGAGAGAGTATCATTAAAGTTTTAGGAGAATAAAATTTCTGAAGGAGTAAAAGGCTGTAACAAGGGCAAATGGAACTTCAGTGAAGCGAAATGGAGGTGATAACAAGTATGGTGAGTAGAAGGATGGAATGATATTTCGAAGGTTGTTGATGTGTTGATAGAGATGGCAGTATAGGGTGTTTTGGTCGAGGTGGTGTCTATAGAGGTTGGGAATGATTTGGTAAAAGGAAGAGGTAGTGAAAGGTTTGCGAAGATAAAGCCGTGGCTCAGGTTTGATGGATTCATGGAATTTAGTAAAAAGGGGTGATGTATTGATTGGTGGAAGGTTATTTAATGTTGTAGACTCATGGATGAGTGCTAGATGGTATTGCGTGCATAAGTGAGTTTAAAAAGGGAAATGGGTAAGGTAGTGCTAATTAAGAGTATAAGTTTGTTGAGTATTCCTGGTTTAAATTATATGGGAGGTATGATTTGGGGTGAAGCTGTTTCATGAGCATCTAGATGGGAAGTAGCGTGGGTTTCAGAGTGGTAGAGGATGTTGGGTAGTGGTTTGCTGAGAATGTGTGAGAATATTAAAAGCAATGGTTTGTAGTAGATTTAGGATTGGAGAAGATTAGAGTTTGATAGAGATGCTCTGTGAAGGTATTAGAATATATGGTGTGGGAGGAAAGTTGTTTAGCAGTGAAAAGTTTATCAGGAGTAACTGTGTAGCGGTGGAAGGGGAAAGTGTTTATTGGTTCTCAGTGAATGTAGGTTTGCGGCAGGTGGTGTCTCATGGTGTTATTTTTATGGTGGGGTTTTTGAGGGAATGCAAGAGTTTTAGCAATATAGCTGTTGTGGATGGAAATTGGGAAGTAATCAGTTGTTGTCGTGATGATACAGCGCTGGTGGCTGATCATGTGAGAAACATCAGATTTAGTTTTAAGTGTTTACTGTGGCACAGGGTTTTAAGGGGTAAAAATGTTTACTGTGTTAATCAATTTAGTAAGTGTTTACTGGTTACAAGATTTAGCTAAGGGGTTTACTGTGTTACATCAGATTTTTACTATAAGTTTTAAAAGGGTGTTACATCAGATTGGCTAAGTTTTTCTGTTTACTAGATTAAGGTATAAGTGTTTTTTCTGTGTTACCACAGATTTAGTAATTTTTATTTTAAATAATTTAATAATGTTTACTGGGGGTTTTCCTCAATTTGCATAAAAAGTGTTTCCCTGTGTTACATCAGATTTAGCTATAAGGTTTTTTACTGTGTTACTAGTTTTCTATAAGGGGTTTTTACTGTGTTAAAAATAATTTAGCTAAGGTTTTCTGTTTACAAACAAATTTTTATAAGTTTTACTGTGTTACATCAGTTTAGCTATAAGTGTTTACTGTGGTACATCAGGTTTTCTAAATGTTTATTTTTACATCAATTTTCTATAAGTGTTTACTGTGTTTTCATAGATTTTCTTTAATGTTTTCTGTGGACATCAGGTTTTTTGCTATAATGTTTTTTACTAGTTTTCATCAGATTTTGCTAAGTGTTTTTTGTTTTTTCATCAAAATTTGCTAAAGGTTTACTGTGTTTCATCAGATTTTGTATAAGGTTTTCGTTTAAAATAGATTTAGCTATAAGTGTTTACTGTGGTAACAGGTTTTAGCTTAAGTGTTTATTTTACTCAGATTTGCTAAGTTTTCTGTGTTACATCAGATTTAGCTATAAGTGTTTACTGTGTTACATCAGATTTAGCTAAGTGTTTACTGTGTTACATCAGATTTAGCTATAAGTGTTTACTGTGGTACATCAGATTTAGCTAAGTGTTTACTGTGTTACATCAGATTTAGCTATAAGTGTTTACTGTGGTACATCAGGTTTAGCTATAAGTGTTTACTGTGTTACATCAGATTTAGCTAAGTGTTTACTGTGTTACATCAGATTTAGCTAAGTGTTTACTGTGTTACATCAGATTTAGCTAAGTGTTTACTGTGTTACATCAGATTTAGCTATAAGTGTTTACTGTGGTACATCAGGTTTAGCTATAAGTGTTTACTGTGTTACATCAGATTTAGCTAAGTGTTTACTGTGTTACATCAGATTTAGCTAAGTGTTTACTGTGTTACATCAGATTTAGCTATAAGTGTTTACTGTGTTACATCAGATTTAGCTATAAGTGTTTACTGTGTTACATCAGATTTAGCTATAAGTGTTTACTGTGTTACATCAGATTTAGCTAAGTGTTTACTGTGTTACATCAGATTTAGCTATAAGTGTTTACTGTGTTACATCAGATTTAGCTATAAGTGTTTACTGTGTTACATCAGATTTAGCTAAGTGTTTACTGTGTTACATCAGATTTAGCTATAAGTGTTTACTGTGTTACATCAGATTTAGCTAAGTGTTTACTGTGTTACATCAGATTTAGCTATAAGTGTTTACTGTGTTACATCAGATTTAGCTAAGTGTTTACTGTGTTACATCAGATTTAGCTAAGTGTTTACTGTGTTACATCAGATTTAGCTATAAGTGTTTACTGTGTTACATCAGATTTAGCTAAGTGTTTACTGTGTTACATCAGATTTAGCTAAGTGTTTACTGTGTTACATCAGATTTAGCTATAAGTGTTTACTGTGTTACATCAGATTTAGCTAAGTGTTTACTGTGTTACATCAGATTTAGCTATAAGTGTTTACTGTGTTACATCAGATTTAGCTATAAGTGTTTACTGTGTTACATCAGATTTAGCTAAGTGTTTACTGTGTTACATCAGATTTAGCTATAAGTGTTTACTGTGTTACATCAGATTTAGCTATAAGTGTTTACTGTGTTACATCAGATTTAGCTAAGTGTTTACTGTGTTACATCAGATTTAGCTAAGTGTTTACTGTGTTACATCAGATTTAGCTATAAGTGTTTACTGTGTTACATCAGATTTAGCTATAAGTGTTTACTGTGTTACATCAGATTTAGCTAAGTGTTTACTGTGTTACATCAGATTTAGCTAAGTGTTTACTGTGTTACATCAGATTTAGCTATAAGTGTTTACTGTGTTGCATCAGATTTAGCTAAGTGTTTACTGTGTTACATCAGATTTAGCTATAAGTGTTTACTGTGTTACATCAGATTTAGCTATAAGTGTTTACTGTGTTACATCAGATTTAGCTATAAGTGTTTACTGTGTTACATCAGATTTAGCTAAGTGTTTACTGTGTTACATCAGATTTAGCTAAGTGTTTACTGTGTTACATCAGATTTAGCTATAAGTGTTTACTGTGTTACATCAGATTTAGCTAAGTGTTTACTGTGTTACATCAGATTTAGCTATAAGTGTTTACTGTGTTACATCAGATTTAGCTAAGTGTTTACTGTGTTACATCAGATTTAGCTAAGTGTTTACTGTGTTACATCAGATTTAGCTATAAGTGTTTACTGTGTTACATCAGATTTAGCTAAGTGTTTACTGTGGTACATCAGATTTAGCTATAAGTGTTTACTGTGTTACATCAGATTTAGCTATAAGTGTTTACTGTGTTACATCAGATTTAGCTATAAGTGCTTACTGTGTTACATCAGATTTAGCTAAGTGTTTACTGTGTTACATCAGATTTAGCTAAGTGTTTACTGTGTTACATCAGATTTAGCTATAAGTGTTTACTGTGTTACATCAGATTTAGCTAAGTGTTTACTGTGTTACATCAGATTTAGCTAAGTGTTTACTGTGTTACATCAGATTTAGCTATAAGTGTTTACTGTGTTACATCAGATTTAGCTAAGTGTTTACTGTGTTACATCAGATTTAGCTAAGTGTTTACTGTGTTACATCAGATTTAGCTATAAGTGTTTACTGTGTTACATCAGATTTAGCTATAAGTGTTTACTGTGTTACATCAGATTTAGCTAAGTGTTTACTGTGTTACATCAGATTTAGCTATAAGTGTTTACTGTGTTACATCAGATTAGCTAAGTGTTTACTGTGTTACATCAGATTTAGCTATAAGTGTTTACTGTGTTACATCAGATTTAGCTATAAGTGTTTACTGTGTTACATCAGATTTAGCTATAAGTGTTTACTGTGTTACATCAGATTTAGCTATAAGTGTTTACTGTGTTACATCAGATTTAGCTATAAGTGTTTACTGTGTTACATCAGATTTAGCTATAAGTGTTTACTGTGTTACATCAGATTTAGCTATAAGTGTTTACTGTGTTACATCAGATTTAGCTAAGTGTTTACTGTGTTACATCAGATTTAGCTAAGTGTTTACTGTGTTACATCAGATTTAGCTATAAGTGTTTACTGTGTTACATCAGATTTAGCTAAGTGTTTACTGTGTTACATCAGATTTAGCTATAAGTGTTTACTGTGTTACATCAGATTTAGCTATAAGTGTTTACTGTGTTACATCAGATTTAGCTATAAGTGTTTACTGTGTTACATCAGATTTAGCTAAGTGTTTACTGTGTTACATCAGATTTAGCTAAGTGTTTACTGTGTTACATCAGATTTAGCTAAGTGTTTACTGTGTTACATCAGATTTAGCTAAGTGTTTACTGTGTTACATCAGATTTAGCTAAGTGTTTACTGTGTTACATCAGATTTAGCTAAGTGTTTACTGTGTTACATCAGATTTAGCTTAAGTGTTTACTGTGTTACATCAGATTTAGCTATAAGTGTTTACTGTGTTACATCAGATTTAGCTAAGTGTTTACTATGTTACATCAGATTTAGCTATAAGTGTTTACTGTGTTACATCAGATTTAGCTAAGTGTTTACTGTGTTACATCAGATTTAGCTTAAGTGTTTACTGTGTTACATCAGATTTAGCTAAGTGTTTTACTAAGTGTTTACATCAGATTTAGCTATAAGTGTTGCTGTGTTACATCAGATTTAGCTAAGTGTTTACTGTGTTACATCAGATTTAGCTAAGTGTTTACTGTGTTACATCAGATTTAGCTATAAGTGTTTACTGTGTTACATCAGATTTAGCTAAGTGTTTACTGTGTTACATCAGATTTAGCTATAAGTGTTTACTGTGTTACATCAGATTTAGCTAAGTGTTTACTGTGTTACATCAGATTTAGCTAAGTGTTTACTGTGTTACATCAGATTTAGCTATAAGTGTTTACTGTGTTACATCAGATTTAGCTAAGTGTTTACTGTGTTACATCAGATTTAGCTAAGTGTTTACTGTGTTACATCAGATTTAGCTATAAGTGTTTACTGTGTTACATCAGATTTAGATAAGTGTAACGATGAAGTTCATTGTGTCACGTCAAGCGCAACTAAGTGTCACAAGAAAGAGATCTCCTGGCTTGAAATCTTATCTAGAATGTTATCTCATGTTCAATGTTAAACTCACTTTCAATGTTAACGTAATGTTTCATGTTTGATTTATGTGCCTATCTTTGTACACTTGAATTCTTTCATTATAAGTAGATTTAATGTAATGCTGGTCTTTGATTCAATCCCATAACTTTATTATTGTGTTATCCTGAGTTGTGCAACTTGACAAATCTATAACGTCCTTGCAAGACAAGGTCAGTAGTATTTGTAACATATATGTTACTGGCTACCTTGCCTGAATAAGTGTTGAGTTCGTAACAATATATATATACATATATATATATATATATATATATAATATATATATATATATATATATATATATATATATATATATATATATATATATATATATATATATATATATATATATATATATATATATTCTTTCATACTATCAGCCATTCCCGCGTTAGCGAGGTAGCGTTAAGAACAGAGGACTGGGCCTTTGAGGGAATATCCTCACCTGGCCCCCTTCTCTGTTCCTTCTTTTGAAAAATTAAAAAAGAAAAACGAAAGGGGAGAATTTCCAGCCAACCGCTACCTCCCCTTTTAGTCGCCCTCTATGACACGCAGGGAATACATGGGAAGTATTCTTTCTCCCCTATATATATATATATATATATATATATATATATATATATATATATATATATATATATATATATATATATATATGTATATATATATATATATATATATATATATATATATATATATATATATATATATATATATATATATATATATATATATATATATATATATATATATATATATATATATATGGATTTGTATGTAGCATTTATGGATCTGGAGAAGGCATATGATAGAGTTGATAGAGATGCTCTGTGGACGGTATTAAGAATATATGGTGTGGGAGGCAAGTTGTTAGAAGCAGTGAAAAGTTTTTATCGAGGATGTAAGGCATGTGTACGTGTAGGAAGAGAGGAAAGTGATTGGTTCTCAGTGAATGTAGGTTTGCGGCAGGGGTGTGTGATGTCTCCATGGTTGTTTAATTTGTTTATGGATGGGGTTGTTAGGGAGGTGAATGCAAGAGCTTTGGAAAGAGGGGCAAGTATGAAGTCTGTTGGGGATGAGATTGCTTGGGAAGTGAGTCAGTTGTTGTTCGCTGATGATACAGCGCTGGTGGCTGATTCATGTGAGAAACTGCAGAAGCTGGTGACTGAGTTTGGTAAAGTGTGTGAAAGAAGAAAGTTAAGAGTAAATGTGAATAAGAGCAAGGTTATTAGATACAGTAGGGTTGAGGGCCAAGTCAATTGGGAGGTGAGTTTGAATGGAGAAAAAACTGGAGGAAGTGAAGTGTTTTAGATATCTGGGAGTGGATCTGGCAGCGGATGGAACCATGGAAGCGGAAGTGGATCATAGGGTGGGGGAGGGGGCGAAAATTCTGGGAGCCTTGAAGAATGTGTGGAAGTCGAGAACATTATCTCGGAGTTGTGAGTTGTGCGCAGGAGGATGGATGTGCTGGAAATGAGATGTTTGAGGACAATGTGTGGTGTGAGGTGGTTTGATCGAGTGAGTAACGTAAGGGTGAGAGAGATGTGTGGAAATAAAAAGAGCGTGGTTGAGAGAGCAGAAGAGGGTGTTTTGAAATGGCTTGGGCACATGGAGAGAATGAGTGAGGAAAGATTGACCAAGAGGATATATGTGTCGGAGGTGGAGGGAACGAGGAGAAGAGGGAGACCAAATTGGAGGTGGAAAGATGGAGTGAAAAAGATTTTGTGTGATCGGGGCCTGAACATGCAGGAGGGTGAAAGGAGGGCAAGGAATAGAGTGAATTGGAGCGATGTGGTATACTGGGGTTGACGTGCTGTCAGTGGATTGAATCAAGGCATGTGAAGCGTCTGGGGTAAACCATGGAAAGTTGTGTAGGTATGTATATTTGCGTGTGTGGACGTATGTATATACATGTGTATGGGGGTGGGTTGGGCCATTTCTTTCGTCTGTTTCCTTGCGCTACCTCGCAAACGCGGGAGACAGCGACAAAGCAAAAAAAAAAAAAAAAAAATATATATATATATATATATATATATATATATATATATATATATATATATATACATATATATATATATATATTTCAATTCAGGTCCGGCCATGATGTGGACTTATGTCCCTTACTGACTGGAGTTATTTCCTTCGAGCAAATTGACCTTCATACAAGAAGAGAGAGATTCTAGGGAAGATATCGACTTCATAAATCGAAGTTGTGCAATGTTCATCTCGCGGCTGATCTGTTTACACTTGGCTGATCTGGCCAAGAGAGAGAGAGAGAGAGAGAGAGAGAGAGAGAGAGAGAGAGAGAGAGAGAGAGAGAGAGAGAGAGAGAGAGAGAGAGAGAGGATGTGCTAACAAGGTCTGAGAAACGACGATCTCGTTTTCTTTGAGTATTTTTGGTTTTCGTCATCACGAATTGTTATCACGCTGATAAGGTGATCTCTCTTTCCTTAATATTAAAACATATATTGGACTGGAAATATCCCTTGCCTCGGGTGTGGTCCAAAGCGTCGAATTAGTGTGGAACACAACCTACTTTCAGTTTAAGTAAGTGGGTGTGATATTCACTCGTCGTAGAAAACGAAGAGGTTTGGACTGTGTTAGCCATAGCGGGGGGGCTCGCAGGGCTATGTTCACGTGTCAAGAATGATTTCTGACGTTGGCAGAGACTCTGTTCCTTTCTTACATATTCGTCAGTGATTCAAAACAACATTAAAAGCACTGGTTAATGTTCACGAAGCCAGGGGGTTGTCCTGTTGATTATATCACTCGTACGTCTGACAGCGACACACGTCCTCTTGTTCTGAAGATGTGCTGCCGACGGCTGTGAGCTTATCTTACGGGCGGCAACGCCAATGGATTACAGAGGCCAGATGGCGTTTCCTTCAGGCTATGGCAGATAAATATGTTGTAAGACTTCAGTTTCGGACCCTGCAGGGTTACGTAAGAGCAGAGAGTGACCAATCACAGCAACAGGAAAAGAAGAACTAACCAATTGGACGAGACCTGCGGGTGTGCTGACAGACGGCAGGAGGCGGGGCAAAGATGGGATGGCCAATTGTCAGGCTTGACGTCATGTTGTGGGCGGAGCGGAGGGTATGACGGATCGAGGACGTCACAGGAGGCAGAATTGGAGGGTCGAACAAGGTTAAAGGTCATTCAGGTTCATGCTACACATAGGAGAAACTTCACTGTTTTTTCCCCAAGGGAAACTGATGTAAATAGCGCTATGAAGACAATAAGATATTAATACATAACTTGAGCTGAGATATCAAGAAAACAAAAACTTTAAACTGATGATTTATATATTCTTAAACGTTGCATTGTAATATCTTACTTCTACTGGATGGTAGGTACATGCGATAAGATATTCCGTCCTTACCACAGGGGAAATGTAACACGATAAGTTGCCAAGTGCACTTTCGTGTGATAATCACATCATCAGGGGAGACACAAGAGAGAAATATAACAGTCAGTTGACATACAACGAAGAGACGTAGCTAGGACGCCATTTGGTAAACATGTGATTGTCCAAGACATACAACGAGCGTTCATAAACTTATCATGTGGACAACAAGGTGAATTATTTACAAATTTTATAAACAATAAGTTATCCAATTTGTACAGACCTTCACTATATCAATGCTACAATACTTTGTGCATTTGATAATATAAGGCATTTGATTCTTGTCCTGTTCTTACACTATTGTTCTGGGGTCAAGTATGGTTCCTGTGATAATCGAAAGATCATTCCCAGTCTGCCCAACATAAAACTTATCACGGTTTTTACATGGTACTCTATAAACACATCCTGCGGAACTTTCTAGTGAGTTCCTGATTAAGATATTCGTTGTAGCATTACTGTTGCTGAAGGCAACATTTACATCAAAGAATTTAAGCAACATGGGAAGTAAAGTAAAATTATCATTAAAAGGGAGAACTAAAAGATTCTTGGTGTCAATGGGAGGTTTGGGCTCAACTCTATAAAATGATTTCTTTGCTAACTTAAGGGATTTGTCAATGAAAGATCTAGGGTACTTTAACTTAGATCCAATAGAATATATCTTCTCAAACTCATCATCAATAAACTCTGGACTCCAAATACGTAATGCCCTAAGGAACATAGATTGAAATGATGATAATTTAACTCTGTCATGTTGAGATGAGTAATAATGGATATATGAGCATACATTGGTAGGTTTTCTGTATATGCTAAACTTAAACTTGTTTCCTTGCCTATGGATCATCCAATCTAAAAATGGTAACATACCATTATTTTCATTTTCTACAGTAAATTTGATGGAAGGTACTAAATTGTTAAGGGGAGAAATATTTGTAAATTTTCATTTGTTGGCCAAACACAAAGAACATCATCTACATACCTAAACCAAATTGCATTAGAAGGTAAGATATCCTTTAGTAATTTTGTTTCAAAAAATTCCATATAAAGATTACTTAGTACAGGTGAAAGAGGGTTACCCATTGCCATACCAAATTTTTGAGCATAATAATCTCCATTAAATTGAAATACACAGTCTTTTATACATAATTTTATCAGTTCAATAAAAAAAAAGACTTTGAAGCAGGTAAATGAATATTGTCCAATAATTCAATTAAATACTCTAAGAGGTCATAAACAGGACAATAATGAAATACCTTGTTAAATCATACTAAAAATTATGATCATTGTACTGACTGGAGTAACGCCATCTCAGTTATTAACTCTAACTCTATTACCAAGAGAAATATCATTGAATCTTCTATCATTAAATACACAAAGAATTATAGCCTTAATATTAGTAAAGATCTATAGACATTGGATAGCTTTTATAGTTGATATAATTAGTAAACAATTCACCTTCTTGTCCACATAATGAGTTTATGAACGCTCGTTGTCTGTCTTGGACAATCACATGTTTACCAAATGGCGTCCTAGCTACGTCTCTTCGTTGTATATCAACTGACTGTTATATTTCTCTCTTGTGTCTCCCCTGATGATGTGATTATGCACGAAAGTGCACTTGGCAACTTATCGTGTTTCATCTCCCTATGGTAAGGACGGAATGTATTTGATCACGCGCCCAATTCTGATCTCTTCCAACATGCAATATCTTGAAATCTTATAAGAAAGGATTACGATCATATAATTCCATTCGCTGCCAGATACATGGGATATGATTATATGAGTCAGATGAACGAGGAAATATCAAAATCACGTTTGATGCCATCCAGGATTTAATAGTCTTGGAAGTCTGTACCTTCAATGTGTCTAATATTTTGAACACACTGTGTCTTTACCGGAGAGCAAGCTTAGTATGAGGTACACATAGCGTACCATAGATAAGGAGAGATCAGGCAACAGCTGTATGAAAACGTCTGAAAATACATCAGGATAAAGTTTTCTGATATTGTCCTCCCCAGAGCTACAATATCGAAGCTCAGTCCCCACATCACTGCAGGAGACGATATCAAAATGCTGTAGTCTACCCCTGATTCGTGTTTAAATTGCCAAAGAAAAGTAAAAATTAATGTTCCTGGTGTATTATCAAGTATTCTCACCTAACTGTCATCCTGCCTAATTTACTCTTAAATCAACTCAGATCACGGCAGGAGACGCCATGAAACTGATGTAGTCTACCCATACATCCTCCTCTGACGTTGTGTATATCTAAAAGAAAATGGAATAAATTCCTTTATATTTTAGCGGTAATTAAAGTATATGATTCTCTAGTTTAGTTACTGCTTTTACTACTACTACTACTAACGCTGCAAATAATTCTACTTCTACTATTAATACATCTACTACTACTACTACTACTACTACTACTTCCTCGTGACCGGGTCATAAAGGATAGAGAAACCGTGGGGTTATATAATACATAATATGGTTAATTATGCTAATCAAACCTTATGTTCATTTATTGTTGAAAGACTAAATTTGAGAAGAAGAAGTCGATATCATTAGTCATTTCTACGTGATAATGATCAACGTATTGTGTAAGATTGTTGGAGATACATACATGCGGTCGGCCCGTGTTGACGGCCATCTGTATAAGGAGTGCGAGGTAAACAACTTGTATAGATGTGGTAACATGCGCAGAAGGAGTTGAAATACGTATAGATAGAGTTGGATACTTTATAGGTTCAGAAAACTCTATTGCCTTCCCGGATTCTCTTACAAAGAACAGATGGAGCAACACATGTGTTCCGTAGTGAGTGGAAGAGGATCCAATCCTACTCAAGGGTTTGTAGGTAAATTACATAAGGGAAAGAAAATGGAAATTTTCTTTATTCAACATTGGGTTGTATCGTGCTTACTCATAAACGCTGTCTGCTACATCGGTGCTCACTTGCTCAGTGGGGAAACGGCGATCAGTAATGATAATAGATATAATCTTACTGTAATTGAGGGAGTAAAACATGTGCTGCCAGGCGACCTGCAGTGTTGCCCTTATACTGTTGCCAACAGATCTACAGTCTGCCAGGCAAACAGTAGTGTTGCCAGGCGAACTGTAGTGTTGCCAGGCGAACTGTAGTGTTGCCAGGCGATCTATAGCGTTGCCAGGCGAACTGTAGTGTTGCCAGGCGAACTGTAGTGTTGCCAGGCGATCTATAGCGTTGCCAGGCGAACTGTAGTGTTGCCAGGCGAACTGTAGTGTTGCCAGGCGAACTGTAGTGTTGCCAGGCGAACAGTAGTGCTGCCAGGCGACCTATAGCGTTGCCAGGCGAACTGTAGTGTTGCCAGGCTAACTGTAGTGTTGCCAGGCGATCTATAGCGTTGCCAGGCAAACTGTAGTGTTGCCAGGCTAACTGTAGTGTTGCCAGGCGACCTATAGCGTTGCCAGGCGAACTGTAGTGTTGCCAGGCGAACTGTAGTGTTGCCAGGCGATCTATAGCGTTGCCAGGCGAACTGTAGTGTTGCCAGGCGAACTGTAGTGTTGCCAGGCGAACTGTAGTGTTGCCAGGCGAACTGTAGTGTTGCCATACTGTAGTGTTGCCAGGCGACTGTAGTGTTGCCAGGCGAACAGTAGTGCTGCCAGGCGACCTATAGCGTTGCCAGGCGAACTGTAGTGTTGCCAGGCTAACTGTAGTGTTGCCAGGTGACTTGTAGTGTTGCCAAGCAAACTGTTATGTTGCCAGGTGACCTAAAAGTGTCGCCATGTGACCTAGAGTGTTGACAGGCGAACTGTGTTTTCAAAGTGACCTGTAATGTTGCCAGGTGTCCTGTATCGCCGTCAGACGTCCTGTACTGTATGTACGGGGGATAGGGAGTTCTACACTGGTGAGGCCCCATCTCTTGTCCTGTACGGGGAGGGAGTTCTACACTGGTGGGGTTCCATCTCTTGTACTGTACGGGGAGGGAGTTCTACACTGGTGGGGTTCCATCTCTTGTACTGTACGGGGAGGGAGTTCTACACTGGTGAGGCCCCATCTCTTGTACTGTACGGGGAGGGAATTCTACACTGGTGGGGTTCCATCTCTTGTACTGTACGGGGAGGGAGTTCTACACTGGTGGGGTTCCATCTCTTGTACTGTACGGGGAGGGAGTTCTACACTGGTGAGGCCCCATCTCTTGTACTGTACGGGGAGGTAGTTCTACACTTGTGTGGCCCCATCTCTTGTACTGTACGGGGAGGGAGTTCTACGGTGGTGGGGTCCCATCTCTTGTACTGCACGGGGAGGGAGGTCTACACTGGTGGGGTCCCATCTCTTGTACTGTACGGGGAGGGAGTTCTACACTGGTGGGGTCCCATCTCTTGTACAGTACGTGGAGGCAGTTCTACACTGGTGGAGGCCCATCTGTTGTACAGTACGTGGAGGCAGTTCTACACTGGTGGAGGCCCATCTGTTGTACAGTACGTGGAGGCAGTTCTACACTGGTGGAGGCCCATCTGTTGTACAGTACGTGGAGGCAGTTCTACACTGGTGGAGGCCCATCTGTTGTACAGTACGTGGAGGCAGTTCTACACTGGTGGAGGCCCATCTGTTGTACAGTACGTGGAGGCAGTTCTACACTGGTGGAGGCCCATCTGTTGTACAGTACGTGGAGGCAGTTCTACACTGGTGGAGGCCCATCTGTTGTACAGTACGTGGAGGCAGTTCTACACTGGTGGAGGCCCATCTGTTGTACAGTACGTGGAGGCAGTTCTACACTGGTGGAGGCCCATCTGTTGTACAGTACGTGGAGGCAGTTCTACACTGGTGGAGGCCCATCTGTTGTACAGTACGTGGAGGCAGTTCTACACTGGTGGAGGCCCATCTGTTGTACAGTACGTGGAGGCAGTTCTACACTGGTGGAGGCCCATCTGTTGTACAGTACGTGGAGGCAGTTCTACACTGGTGGAGGCCCATCTGTTGTACAGTACGTGGAGGCAGTTCTACACTGGTGGAGGCCCATCTGTTGTACAGTACGTGGAGGCAGTTCTACACTGGTGGAGGCCCATCTGTTGTACAGTACGTGGAGGCAGTTCTACACTGGTGGAGGCCCATCTGTTGTACAGTACGTGGAGGCAGTTCTACACTGGTGGAGGCCCATCTGTTGTACAGTACGTGGAGGCAGTTCTACACTGGTGGAGGCCCATCTGTTGTACAGTACGTGGAGGCAGTTCTACACTGGTGGAGGCCCATCTGTTGTACAGTACGTGGAGGCAGTTCTACACTGGTGGAGGCCCATCTGTTGTACAGTACGTGGAGGCAGTTCTACACTGGTGGAGGCCCATCTGTTGTACAGTACGTGGAGGCAGTTCTACACTGGTGGGGTCCCATCTCTTGTACTGTACGGGGAGGGAGTTCTACACTGGTGGGGCCCCATCTCTTGTACTGTACGGGGAGGGAGTTCTACACTGGTGAGGCCCCATCTCTTTTACTGTACGGGGAGGGAGTTCTACACTGGTGGGGTCCCATCTCTTGTACTGTACGGGGAGGGAGTTCTACACTGGTGAGGCCCATCTCTTGTACTGTACGGGGAGGGAGTTCTACAGTGGTGGGGTCCCATCTCTTGTACTGTACGGGGAGGGAGTTCTACAGTGGTGGGGCCCCATCTCTTGTACTGTACGGGGAGGGAGTTCTACACTGGTGAGGCCCCATCTCCTGTACTTTACGGGCAGGGAGTTCTACGGTGGTGGGGTCCCATCTCTTGTACTGTACGGGGAGGGAGGTCTACACTGGTGGGGTCCCATCTCTTGTACTGTACGGGGAGGGAGTTCTACACTGGTGGGGTCTCATCTCTTGTACCGTAAGGGGAAGGAGTTCTACACTGGTGAGGCCCCATCTCCTGTACTTTACGGGGAGGGAGTTCTACACTGGTGGGGTCCCATCTCTTGTACTGTACGGGGAGGGAGTTCTACACTGGTGAGGCCCCATCTCTTGTACTGTACGGGGAGGGAGTTCTACACTGGTGGGGTCCCATCTCTTGTACTGTACGGGGAGGGAGTTCTACACTGGTGGGGTCCCATCTCTTGTACTGTACGGGCCGGGAGTTCTACACTGGTGAGGCCCTATCTCTTGTACTGTACGGGCAGGGAGTTCTACACTGGTGAGGCCCCATCTCTTGTACTGTACGGGGAGGGAGTTCTACACTGGTGAGGCCCTATCTCTTGTACTGTACGGGGAGGGAGTTCTACAGTGGTGAGGCCCATCTCTTGTACTGTACGGGGAGGAGTTCTACAGTGGTGGGGTCCCATCTCTTGTACTGTACGGGGACTGAGTTCTACAGTGGTGGGCCCCGATCTCTTATACCTTCTCTCCTATTATATATGTACGTTGTCTGCATTACCTATGTCTTCCATCTTATTTCCCATCCTTATAGAACACAAGAACTTCCTCATGTTTTCCATCAAGTTTGTCGCTTAATATCCTGTTATGTTCTCTGGTTGTTCTATCCTTACATCTTCACTGTCTGTGTCATCATCTTTAAGAACATATATCCTAATGAGGGTTATATCTCTGGGGGTTGTGTATGTCTTCATGTTATGTCTCTGGGGGTTGTGTATGTCTTCATGTTATGTCTCTGGGGGTAGTGTATGTCTTCATGTTATATCTCTGGGGATGTGTATGTCTTCATGTTATATCTCTGGGATGTGTATGGATTCATGTTATATCTCTGGGGGTAGTGTATGTATCCATGTTATATCTCTGGGGTTATGTATGTCTTCATGTTATATCTCTGGTGGTTGTGTATGTATCCATGTTATATCTCTGGGGTTGTGTATGTCTTCATGTTATATCTCTGGTGGTTGTGTATGTATCCATGTTATATCTCTGGGGGATGTGTATGTCTTCATGTTATATCTCTAGGGGATGTGTATGTCTTCATGCTATATCTCTGGGGATGTGTATGGATTCATGTTATATCTCTGGGGGTAGTGTATGTATCCATGTTATATCTCTGGGGTTATGTATGTCTTCATGTTATATCTCTGGTGGTTGTGTATGTATCCATGTTATATCTCTGGGGATGTGTATGTCTTCATGTTATATCTCTGGGGGATGTGTATGTCTTCATGTTATATCTCTAGGGGATGTGTATGTCTTCATGTTATATCTCTGGGGGATGTGTATGTCTTCATGTTATATCTCTAGGGGATGTGTATGTCTTCATGTTATATCTCTAGGGGATGTGTATGTCTTCATGTTATATCTCTAGGGGATGTGTATGTCTTCATGTTATATCTCTAGGGGATGTGTATGTCTTAATGTTATATCTCTGGGGGTGTGTATGTATTAATGTTATATCTATGGGGCTGTGTACGTCTTCATGTTATATCTCTGGGGGTTGTGTATGTCTTCATGTTATATCTCTGGGGGTTGTGTATGTCTTTATGTTATATCTCGGGGTTGTGTATGTTTTCATGTTATATCTCTGGGGGTTGTGCATATATCCATGTTATACCTCCTGGGGTTGTGTATGTATCCATGTTATATCTGGGGGTTGTGTATGTCTTCATGTTATATCTGGGGGTTGTGTATGTCTTCATGTTATATCTCGGGGTGTATGTCTTCATATTATATCTCTGCGGGTTGTGTATGTATCCATGTTATATCTCTAGGGGTTGTGTATGTATCCATATTATACCTCTGGGAGTTGTGTATGTATCCATGTTATATCTCTGGGGGTAGTGTATGTCTTCACTTCATATTTTTGGGGGTTGTGTATGTATCCATGTTATATCTCTGGGGGTTGTGTATGTCTTTATATCATATCTCTGGGGGTTGTGTATTTATCCATGTTATATCTCTGGGGGTTGTGTATGTCTTCATATCATATCTCTGGGGGCTGTATATGTATCCGTGTTATATCCCTGGGCGTTGTGTATGTCTTCATGTTATATTTCTGAGGCTGTGTATGTCTTCATGTCATATCTCTGGGGGTTGTGTATGTATCCATGTTACACCTCTGAGGGATGTGTATGTACTCAGTTCATGTAATCATTGTTCATTGTGTACATGGAGGGGTGAGTGTGTCTGTCATCGTTGTCTTCAAATCTTCTGTATTTCTTTGTACCCTGGACCATCCATATTTTGTACCCTAGAAGATCCATATTTTGTACCCTGGACGATTCATATTTTGTAACCTGGACCATCCATATTTTGTACGCTGGACCATCATTATTTTGTACGCTGGAGGATCCATTTTTTGTACCCTGGACGATTCATATTTTGTAACCTGGACCATCCATATTTTGTACCGTGGAAGATCCATATTTTGTACCCTGGACGATTCATATTTTGTAACCTGGACCATCCATATTTTGTACCCTGGACCATCCATATGTTGTACCCTGGACCATCCATATCTTGTACAGTGGAAGATCCATATTTTGTACCCTGGACGATACATATTTTGTACCCTGGACGATCCATATGTTGTACCCTGGACCATCCATATTTTGTACCCTGGATGATCCATATTTTGTACCTTGGATGATCCATATTTTGTACCCTGGACTATCCATATTTTGTATCTTGGACGATCGATATTTTGTACCCTGAACGATCCATATTTTGTACCCTGGACGATCCATATTTTGTACCCTGAACGATCCATATTTTGTACCCTGGATCATCCGTATTTTGTACCCTGGACGATCCATATTTTGTACCCTGGACCATCCATATTTTGTACCCTGGACGATCCATATTTTGTACCATGGATGATCCATATTTTGTACCCTGGACGATCCATATTTTGTACCCTGGACCATCCACATTTTGTACCCTGGACCATCCATATTTTGTACCCTGGACCATCCATATCTTGTACTTTGGAAGATCCATACTTTGTACCCTGGACTATCCATATTTTGTACCCTGGACCATCCATATGTTGTACCCTGGACCATCCATATTTTGTACCCTGGACCATCCATATTTTGTACCCTGGACGATCCATACTTTGTACCCTGGACGATCCATATTTTGTGTCTTGGATGATCCATATTTTGTACCCTGGATGATCCATATTTTGTACCCTGGACCATCCATATTTTGTACCCTGGACGATCCATATTTTATACCTGGACCATCCATATTTTGTACCCTGGATGATCCATATTTTGTATCCTGGATGATCCATATTTTGTACCCTAGATGATGTATATTTTGCACCCTGGACGATCCATGTTTTGTACTCTGGACGATCCATATTTTGTACCCTGGACCATCCATATTTTGTACTCTGGACGATCCATATTTTGTACCCTGGATGATCCATATTTTGTACCCTGGACGATCCATATTTTGTACCCTGGATGATCCATATTTTGTACCCTGGACGATCCATATTTTGTACCCTGTACCATCCATATTTTGTACCCTGGACGCTCCATATTTTGTACCCTGGACCATCCATATTTTGTACCCTGGACGATCCATATTTTGTACCCTGGACGATCCATATTTTGTACCCTGGATGATCCATATTTTGTACCTTGGATGATCCATATTTTGTACCTTGGATGATCCATATTTTGTACCTTGGATGATCCATATTTTGTACCCTGGATGATCCATATTTTGTACCTTGGATGATCCATATCTTGTACCTTGGATGATCCATATTTTGTACCCTGGATGATCCATATTTTGTACCTTGGATGATCCATATTTTGTACCTTGGATGATCCATATTTTGTACCCTGGATGATCCATATTTTGTACCTTGAATGATCCATATTTTGAACCCTGGATGATTCATATTTTGTACCCTGGACGATCCATATTTTGTACCCTGGATGATCCATATTTTGTA